>NC_034410.1:61968743-62074370 GCF_002078875.1 Numida meleagris
TACAAAGGAAGTGTAAAAATCCTAATTGGAGTTAGTAACAGAATACCTCCCCAAGAGTGACCTAGAAAATTTGTTCAGTCTTTCTCTTCCAGCTTTCTCTGGCATAAGTATTACAGTCTTATTGTCTATTGTAGGGCTGCTTTGTATCTCTTATCATCTGAAATAAATGAAGACACTGAGAAGGAAGAACATAAAGAAGTATGTTACAACTACCATAAAACTGTTATTCAAAATGCAGCAGGTAATATTCCAAGCAGACAGACCATCATAACTTTTTGATGCAGCACTTTTTAGAAAACAGAATTAAAACTGATCATAGGTTTAGTCCTGCTTAGTACCATGTACCATGCCAGTACCATGTCAAATACAACAAAGAGGTTTGATCTGTAAGCAAATGCAAACTGTTCTGCTTCCAGATGACATTTCTATGAGTTATGCAGAACTGATTTGGGTTTCTTCCACAGCATTTATGCACCACTAAAGTGATAAGAAAGACAAATGAGTAAGCCACAAGGAGGTAGGGAGAAATTCCCACAGGAAGGCAATGTAGAGACAACAAAAGCTGCCTGATACTCCACTCCCGACCCTACTATAGAGCATGGTTAAATGTGTGGGAACTTTACATCTCAGTCCTACAGAAAATATATACTTCACTGCATATCACTGGCTAAGAAAGGCTGCTATGAATTATAGTAGTATCCAGAAACTATGCCAAAATATGGAGAATAGCACCAAGTAGTCTGTCCTACTGGGTCACCTTTTACAGGAGGACTTCAAAGTAGTTGGCAGCCCGCACTATTTCTGGAAGCAATGAAGCCCCTGTGCTGAAAGGAATTGTTTTTAAAACAAACAGTCAAATGCCTCTGTATTTATTATTACTCAAATGAGAGGCCAATAACAGAATGCACGTTTGCTGTCAATATAAAGATTTTAGAGAACAGCTATAATCCTGCTACAGTTTATACCTCATCAACCTCAAAAATGACCTTAAAAGATCACCACATTCTGCTAACACTAGACTTGTTCTGCATACTGAAGGAGTTCCATCACTCTTAACTTCTGTTACAGTCCCTCTCTTCCTCATACCTACAGAATGCCAAGAGCTTTGAAATACATTACTATGCAAATATCTTGGGTGCCTTTACTACACATTTATATTGCAGGGTAATCAATAAATTATTATTTCAATATTTATTGGAATCCCAGAATAAGAAAGAAGACAGATTACACAAATCCATCTTAGTTGATTAATGGGCACTCTGGCAAAAGGCATACACTGATGGAGTGGGTCAGTATGCAGACTATATTACTGAATATTTCAGCTCGGTTGTAAATATAGTATCTGTTTCTCTTAGGGACTGTCACACTGAGTGCAGTATAAAAGGCAATAAATTTCAACAGATTAATTAACTCTTTGGTTACTGGGGCTGTGTGTCACCTATCCTGGCACCTAATAAAAAATCCTTTAATGCCAAGACATAAAGAAGGGCCTCTTTGGAAATGAGTTATTAACAGCATTTCGTGAATAGATGGAGAAATTGTAGCCCAGCCATTTAAGTGTCATAAAGTGCAGCAAAGGCTGCTGGAGGCCTCTGAGGGACGCCAGGCAATACCATAACAATCAAATCTGAGATGGAAGAGGGATTGAGCTGTCCACTCAGAATTTTTATATTGTCAAAGAGCAGCGAGAAAATAATGTGATCAAGAAGTGAATTAACCTTGTGTGTGAAAGAAAGGGGATGATCTGATGGAAAAGGCAGTAAAGTAAAAATCACTCCATAATGCCTACATTGCAGGCTGGTCATGAGGGGCCCCTAATGTTTGCAGGCTGTCAGGGAACAGATCCAGCCTTCTAACTACTGTAAAACCATTACCTGCATTAGTCTGTAATTGGAATACATTTATTCATACTTTTTAAGTTCTTAGGATCCTGGCAGTGGATAACCACAAAGCATAATTTCTACAAATGTTCTCTTTTTCTGTTCTCGTGATAGAACACGGACAGTCTTCTGGGGCAATTACTCAAAAAGGAATGGAAGACTTACGCACCATGTTACATTTACACTTATGTCTACATCAACCATACTGTTTAGTCTGGTTTCTTGGTGTCAGCTCCCTCTGAAGCCAAGCTGGCATTTCTAGCTGTAGAAGTTCATACAGTTCCAAAAGGAATTGATGTAATAATCCATACCAAACCTAACACAGTTACTTTGATCTAAACATATTTAACATACTAGACAACCCAGAGTCAGTGAAAGCCATGCAGTACACTTCTGTCAGCTAGGAGTACGCTTTTTTTTTCTGTACACAAAATAGTTTTTTCTTGGGCAACTTTTTAAGGTAGTGATGGGCACAATTTACGAGTGAATTATGTCTAGTGGGCACAAGCCTCTTATGTATGAATAATTCTCCATCAGATGTTACATCAACGAGGCCCAGTATAAAACAAAATCATGCATGCTCAAGACACACACTTACAGTGACCCACAAACACGAGATAAATTATACACAGGCAGTGCTCACAACTTATGTTCTGTAGTTTGAAAAGTATTTTCTGTTATTAAATAAGGCTGCTTTCCTCCTAAAAATATGTTCACTATTACAATCAGAGCACAACATATGACACTGCAATAAGACCTAAGGACAACCTAAACAACTGGTTGTAGCATCACTAAAGGAACTGAGAACAAATTAAGCATCCTTTACAGAGGGTTTTCATTTCATAAACTATGCTGATGACCAGAGATAACCAGAATTATAAAACTAATAAATAAGTTTAACGAAGATTTTAAAATGCAATATGACTGTCCAAATATTCTTACTATAGTGAGGAGAAGTTAGTTATCATCTACATAATCATACTTTAGTCCATCTAGCAATAAAAGTCAGATTGAGAAATGCAGGCACACAAGGTTGTTGCCAACAGAAATTACTTTGAAAAAAGACCATGCTTCCTAGCCATTTCTCACAGAAGAAAAGGACAGGACTTCTGGCATAATCATCCTTCTTAACAGCCATGTTTAGCCACCATCGTGGGCATACCACTTGTTCTTTGCTTACAAACCTCTGCAGTTCAGCCTCTAGTACTTCTGACTCTCAGAAACAGAACGGTTTTCATTTAACCAGGAAGGGTGACTAAGAACTACTCTTATTTTATATATATCTTATTTTTCAGAGCCTACAGCACATACTATTGCAGATCTCACTGTGCAGCCTTTCCTCTAACAAAGTGACACTCAGATAAAAGCACAACTGACATTTCTGTCAATAACACTTCTTCAACATGCTTTTGTGAAACAGCATGTTCATACTTGTGCAGGGGGACTTACTAAGAGTAGTAGAATGGATTGAAAATTAAACAGTTACATGAAGAAAATGTGTATTTATTCTTATAAAATTCTGTTCAGCAGACCAACCATACAAGCAGCTGAGCAAGTTTGGAATCCATTGGATATGCATATAATGAAGAGATTACATTATGAAAGTAACTGTTGGTAGCCCTTCTCTGTTCCTTCAGTATTGTTTGCACACTCCAAAACACTCGTGACAAACATAAAGCAAAATACCTTGAGTCATTCTGTATTATATCCACTTCCAGTTACTACCAAAAAAATAGACAAAAGCTACCACTTGCATCTTTTCAGGGCATGGAAAAATGCATTTTAATCTTTTTTCCTTTTTGTTCAACCAGCCAAACATCCAAAGCAACTGAACAAGTAAGCAATACGAGAGATGACATTCAAAGCTACAGTTAGTTCTGTCATTTCCCAAGTCTGAAGAACAAATAAATTGACCAAGAAAACACAGAATCAAACCACGCAGCACTCTGTAGATGTAAAAAGCACTTTCATCTTAGAAAGAAAAGAAAGTATTCGCTACAAAACAGCTGAATGAAAATGTCCTTCTGCATGTCTGAAGAGCATTAGTGAGAGCCAAGCAAGGATCAAGTGCACCAAAATTCAGTCTTGCAGAATTCCGGGCACAGATTGCCAAGCATTGTATGCAGCAGGGATGGAGAAATCATTTGTCCTGCTTCCAGTATTCCAGTTCAGCATCAGGTGAAAACATCTCATCATCTTAGTAACCTCACAGTGATAATCCAATTGCTTGAAATGAAAAATAGTTTTGCCAAAGAATATTAAATTCAGGCAGTATTTGCTGAGTCTAATGACATTTGAGCACACGGCCACAAAAAGAGTTAAGACCAAATATCACTTTTTCAGGCTCTTTTTGGTTTAGTAAAAAAACAGACACTTCGCTCCTCAGCGTTGCAAAAATTGGTATCTATATGAAAAGCTTGTTTAGTAACTTTGTTGCATTTTTTTTTCCATAAAACGTATTACTTAATCCAAAGGCTTCATCTTCTATCTACAAAACGGGCACTTTAATCCATAATCTATTAGCAGGAAAATTTATTTACCTCAAAGTACTGTTGATGTTCACATACATGACGTTAGCATCTTTCCCAGTACTGTTTAACTCTTGAATTTCATCCAACTAAAACCAAGTTATTTAAATGTTTCCATTAACATTCCACATGCCTAAAGATTTCTAAAAAATTTTCGCAGAACAGAAACATAGATATATAAATATATAAATAAATAAAAATTGATAAATTTACAGATACAGCAGAATTTTGAGAAAAAAGACAAAATATCTGTCTTCAACAAAGAAGGAATTGGCCTACTTTTCAAATTACACAACTTCACATCAAACTCTCCTCAAATCTGAAGCATTCTGGGACAACAATCACTGGCTGTGAAAGGAATTAATGAGCTCTAACAGTACAAGTACTGCTGCCCACTGCGTTATAAACATTTTGTTCACATTTTCAGTTTTCTCACCTACAAACAGGAGCTAGAGTAAAAACAGCATGGTGCTGTAAGATTACCTGCAAAGAGTTTACGTCATTATCAGTAATTATTAAACACTATAGTTTAAAGTATTGTAGGTAAATGGCTGGACTAAAAGACAACATTTCTATGCAGATGATTTCAAGGAAACAAGCCCACAGAAGGGTTTTTATTCTTTAGGAATGGAAAACGTTATAAATGGATGGTTGGAGTCATAAAACATCACTATTCATTGCTTACTAAGGTCATGCCTACCACCACACTCAATCAATTTACTTCTACTCAGTTCAGTTCTGCAGTCATGAAATTTAAACATCTACATGGACACACCACCATGTAAAGCACTGATCAGAAAGACTGAAGAACCCTATGGAAAAATACTAAGAAGACCTTTGCTTCAATCTGAAATGAAATATCTGTTGGTTGGTTTTGGAACAGTCACAAATAGATCACCAGATGTATCAGTCAAAAGCATCGATACTGGTTCATGAGCCCTGGCAAAACTGTTCTGGCAAATGAACTATCAGAGTTCCTAATACAGAGGTTCAAAACTTGCAGAACAGGATAATACTAACCATACTTACCAGTCAAGACTTTTGTCACAGCCAATACCATCAAAAAGAACAGTTATTCATCTTAATGAATCTACAA
This sequence comes from Numida meleagris, assembly GCF_002078875.1. Classification (NCBI taxonomy): domain Eukaryota; kingdom Metazoa; phylum Chordata; class Aves; order Galliformes; family Numididae; genus Numida; species Numida meleagris. The sequence continues at coordinate 61,974,248 of NC_034410.1, forward strand.
AATTTATTTTTCTCTTCACTTTAATTTTCTCTCCTGTAGTAAATACAAAAAAAAAAAAAAAGATTATCTTCACAGTCAAACACAATAGGTACATGGGAACTGAAGGCCACTTGTTTCTAACTAAACAAAAATTGTTCAGTGCTACCTTTAATTCTTTACAGTGAATCCTGCTGGTTCTTTCTTGGGAAAGGATTTTTTGCCACCAGCTTTTGTGCCCCAAGTAATTCTCATGTTTCTCACACACCATTAATATTGCTAGTGCTCCAGGTATCACTAAACAATATAATTAATGGAGCCCAACCTAGCCATGTTGTGATGTGATTTGGGTCTATAAAGAACATGCTGAATGCCTTAGCAGAATTGGTCAAATTACCCAAAATAATAATGCTGCATAGGTTCATAAAAAGACGGAAAAAAATGCCAAAAGAAAACCCTTTCAATATAATCAAGCCATTGGAATACAACTGTAGTAAACTAAGAATAACAAGCATGTTATAATGCTACTTATTTGAAAATATCAGTTTAAACAGCTTAGCATAGGAAAAAAAACTTGCAAGGTGGACCATGGGGTGGGGGGTTGGGGAAAGTCTTCAGATTATTGGCCTAAGTTCAGCAGCAGAGTTAGCAATTTATGGACTTGATTATACCTTCAAAATGAACAATAACCCAGTAACTACTGCAGTAGAAAGGTACTAAATTTTTATGATATGGGGTAATCAGGTTGGCTACCAAAGACGTAGCAGACATGCTGCAAAGAAGAAACAATTCACGTTAAAATAGCCGAGTGACAAATTCCCTTCTTGGAAAGGATATTTTTCTTTAGATTATGTCTTTAGCAGACTGTAGGCTGTTTCTTTAAATGAATGCATGACATACTTAATTTTCAGGCACACTTGGTTACAGAAACAGGCACTACACTGTACATCATGTTTAGTAACAAATAGAGCTGTCATACCTGGATTCGTATTGACATTTACATCAGACTCTTAATCTGTATAGATTTGACGTATAGGAAAAAGTCAGACACCTCACATATAAATGATCCTTAGATATTCATAATCAAAATGTTCTTGATTGTTTACTCAGTAAAGCAAAACTAGTGGGTTTTTTTTACATCTTTACTATGGTAGTAAATAGTCTGACATTTCAGCACATTTGGAAACAGCATACTATTTTATTGAAAATTAAGGGGCAAAAATTGTGGTGATTTTTCAAAAAAATAATGTATTCATTTTTTCGTGAAGGCTGAAAAGAATTTTATTCTTTGTTTCATGGTGTAATGGGTACTCACAGACTGTGGAATTAGCAATTTGATGCAAAATCAGTAAACTTTTTCTTTCTATTTAGTGCATGAGTTGCTAATAAAAATGAAATAAAAAATGAAGTAACTAAGGTGATTCAATAAGCACTCAAAATAATATAGTAATACTTCTTTTTAATTGCTTAATGCCTACAGGAGTTGTATATCAATTGCTTAAAAAATGATGCAAATAAAATTATAAAATAAAAAATGCAGAACTTAAATAATATCCAAATTTTATGACTCAACTATGTTTTTCCAACTTATTGCTGTCTTCTAGAACTTGAGTTTTCATAATGCTCTGTCCTGTTATCATCCAAAAAAAAAAAAAAAAAGTGAGTGCATAAGCACTCGCTTGCAATTCACTTGCACTGAGCTGAGCCCAATGCTGGGTACCATCTCTATGTACTTTGATGTTGAATGCCTCCATATGGATTTTCAATAAAGACAACAAAGCTATGTAAGACAACTTTTAGGACACTGAAACTTAACTTTCTAGACATCAATTTTTCTTTGTCAGCTGCATTAATTATGCTGCAAAATATTCTTCTCTTCAAGCATTTTAGACAGACTCGTGACACATCATAGCTTACCCTATTTCAGTCAACACACTATGCTTAAGAAGGAGAAGACAAAGCTTACCAATATACTTACTCCTAATAAAATGAAATCAACATAACACCATTAACACTGGCAAAGATCAACCTTCAAAGAGACAACAATGCTCTTTTCCGCAGGGTATATGTACACATTTTATCCTTCCAGTTACTTAACAAAACACGTGGAAAGGTTGATTTCTGTTTGATTTGTTTTTAAATCACATATTCCCAAATTAAGTGTGGTAATGTCAGTTGACACACTGAAGAATGTAACCACACTCATTATCTGGATGGTTCTTAAAGCAATAAAAGTCCCAGCATAATCAACAGCCCGGGGGCTCAGATATATGCAAGTCAAAACTAGATTTTGAGCAGTACTCTATGGGATCTAAGTTCAGGTTTACTGATCTGAAATGTGAAAACACAAACTGAAGTGAAACTGTTGAAATGGCAATACTAATTCAAGAGCTTAAGTGAGAAATATCAGCGCAAAAATCTACAAACTCCTGACAAAAAAAAAACCTGAAGAATCAGATGAGACACCTAAGAGATAAAGAATCATGCTGTTTTAGGGGGAACAATGAAGACAAACACTTCCACATCTTCTGCAAAGTCTCATCAGACTTCTGCATTCAAGAGTTTTGAGATTAGTGCTTCACCTCAAGACCTGTCTGCTTGAACAATCTAGATGCTACAGCAATTAGAAAATTTATTAACGATTAGGGGACTTTCTTACTGATGGGAAAACAAAGAGGCACGCGACTATACACAATTTCCACACTTGTTTCTCTGTTGCAGTAAAAATCTTCCTCTTCCTGGAACATTCAGAAATATCAGAAGGACGTATGGTCATAAATTCAGAAAAAAGTAAAATGTTCTGCTATAAAAGGACAATATTACAGAAATAAGATGCATAGAGGCCTTTCTGAAATAAATCATTCTTCATATTTTGAAATATCTACCTAGTAAATATTTTTACATTGTATCAGTGCTACAATTAAGTTTGTGAATGTGTGCTTTGATTTTGTTTCTTTGTTGATTGTTTAAGTATCAAAACTTGTCTTTCTAGTCATTTACAAGTTTCTTAAGGCAACAATCTCCAAAAATACCACTGGTGATTTTTTTGCAATGCATGTGGCTTTACCTACACAGAAAACAAAGGCAGTTAAAGGGAAAGAGATGGCTCTTCAGGAGTTCATAGTTATCAGCAGCTGCACAGTGCTCATGTGCATGCCTGAATACATGCAGCACCCTGTTGCCTTACAAGAGTATTGCCAACTAGCTTGACCAGACCATTAGAACAAGAAATCACAGGTCCTGCTTACTGTAGTGGAAAGTAGGCCACAGCAATAAATGTGCACTGACAATACAACACTGCCTATTGTGTATACATAACACTGACATCACTAAATAAACAAACAAACAAACAAACAAACAAAGAAATAATAGTGCTGATGCAGCATTTTGGAGATTAAGTGTAACTTTCCCAAAGGAAATAAAGATTCTTTCCTTAAAAAATCAAAAAGTAAAAAATAATTTTAAAAAAATTGCTGAGCTATGGCCCCTCCTCCTCTGTTCCTCATTTGTACAGCTCTGAAACTTAACTCGTATTTCTAATGTGGTTTAGACATTTGCACTCTCTTCATGTTATTTTAGTATAAAAGAGTAGATAAGTCCTTGAATACTGAGGTCTCAATGACAAATACTTAGAAGCAAAGCAACACCCTTGCAGGCCCAGCACCACTGGTCCAGACATTTGGTTAATAGTAATCATGATCAGGTTTCCCAAATTTTTCCTATGACCAGTTGACACACAGCAAATGATGGTGAGATTGTATAGAAAAAAAGGACATACTTAGCACATCACTCACAAGTTCTAAGGTCCACACTGTGGGAAACCAGAGAGGAATCATCTCCTACAAGGAAAACTACCGATGACACCAAGCTGGAAAAAAAAAAAAAAAAAAAAAAAAAAAAAAGGAGAGAAGAGATGCCAGAGGGATAAGCTGGTTGTTACAGAAGTCTGTGGCTTACACCTTGGATCACCTGTCTCTTGCAGAAACTGAACTACTTTTCTCAGCAGCATGACAAGAACGAGCTGAACTTGACATATAAGTTTGAAACTGACTTCATCCATTGAAAGCTAAAGAGTGTATTTGATGGTGATTTCTCTGGCAACTCCAGTAAATTCTCTGAACTTTCCAGAACACGTTCTGATGCTTGGAAGGTAAGGCTTTATGCTGATTTGGGGTAGGAAAAAATAAGATTAACTGAAAACATTTTCATTGGAGAGTCTTTACCCTAGTTCCATGTGGGTCCATTCAGATAACTGAGGGGTAGAGATTAGAACAGCTTGACTTCAGAGTAAAACTTTTTGTAAAAATATTTTGGCACACAGATCCCAAGTTTTTAACCCCTGCAAATCAAGAGGAAGAGATGAAACAAGGAGGAGAACTGCATTTCCTTCTTATCTTAGCCACTGAAGTCCATATAAATCTGGAAAAACCATTATATAACGTAGCACAACAGTTCCAACCCCCATAAAGTGCTAACAAAATTTTACTTCTCTGAAGTGTTATTTTATCAATTAATTCATGCTTGCAAGATACGCAAAAGCCACTATAATATATCACAAAAATACCAATGAGTACAAAACAAGTGGTGTGAGAATTCATTTAAAAATCTTCCCGTGTATAACATGTCAGTTTATTCAGACTCCCTTATGAAACTGAGCTTTTCCCAGTCTTTTTTTGCCTTCAGAAAATTTGGTAATACATATAAATATCATTATTTATCACAGCAAGTCTTCAGTAATAAATGCAGTATATTGCTTTTAACTGCAATTGTGGTTAATTCCCAGCTGACTTTATTTTTCTAGTATATCAGCAAGGTATACAGAGTTCTTTGACCCAAGTTACTAACAAATATTAACTAATCCAGCAGAAGAAACCATTGAAATGTAAAAATTACTTCAATCCTCTTTTAAGACAAATTAAAATGTAGTGATGAATGAACTTCATAAAAGTTTTATTCAAGATTATTTTGACATAAAATACTTTGACACTTAAAAGTATCATTCTCCAGCCAATCTTGTCCAAACCTTTTCTCTGCCTAAAGCCAGCAGCCAAAACATAAAGTAGACCTTCTATTCTCCTTTCTTTTTTCTGAGACACTAATCTTTCCTTTCTAGTACCACCAAACACCAACGCAACAACACTGTTTATTTTGCCTTTCATGAACATGCACGTTACTTGTTGAAAATTTAACTTCCACTTTCAAGTTCATGTATGTTACAACATCATGTTATGGCTTCACTTACTCATTTCATGACATTTCATCCCAGACATATGCAAGTTAAGAATCTCTTTAAGTTACCTATAGCAGCTTCTTACCTGGACATTATGGCCCCTTAAATATAAATGATTTCAAAGCTGTATAGATAAAATGAGGGAGGTGATATCTACTAGTAGCCATCAAACAACCTAGTCACAAGCTCCACGCAAGCTACTAGAACAAGCTAGGGAGCTACATAAGGAGGAAGACTTCCTGATGTGTCCCCAGTTTCCATGCTCCTCCCTAGGCTCCATCAGAGTGAGTGACTGAATGGATCTTTGAAATGATCTAGTATTTTTTCTTAGGTTGGATCTCAATGATCTCAGTGCCAATGAACCAGTCTGATGCAAATGTTTCACAAAAACAAAGTAAAACATCCCACTATCTTTATTGTTTTCTTGCTCTCCTTTTTTAATTAAAGATATTTAAAAAGTTTTGCTACTAATGTTCATTAATTATATTATATAACTCATGAGGTCTGCTCCAAAAGTAATACCTTCTATTTTATTATGTTGGTGCATGATGTCAGAGGTGGATGTTGGTAGGAGAGGTTCAACTTTCCCACCAGTATTCTGTTACATATTGTTGCCGTGTGACAGCTGGCAGCAGAGGGGCAGTCTGACAAAATGGCATCTGACATGGAAGTGTGTATCAAGCAAAGGTGTGTCACTGAATTACCCATGTGGAATAAAAGGCACACACTGACATTCATTGATGCTTGCTGAACATTGATGGAGACCCAATGTGGGTGTGAGCACAGTGAGAGGGTGGGTGGTAAGTTTCAGCAGTGGAGACAGCAACAGTGGTCACCTCCACTGGTGCAGGCCTTTACGAGCATGGCACGCAAGCTCTTGTTCATCACTGGCAAAAATGCCTAGCTAACAGTGGAGATTATGTTGAAAAATAGTGTAGCTGAAAATTTGCTCTACCAAATAGCGTCCCTGTGCTCTTTGTAACTGTTGTAGTTTCCATGGAAATAAATAGGAGGCACTACTTTCGGAGTAACCTACAGATACATGGCTCAAGGCACCCTCTCTTCACTCAGAGCAGCCCAGGCAACCCCAAAGGTCGGACAGCTCCGCACGAAGCCACGTCCCTGAGCACCGCACTGACACGTCTTTCAAACACCTCCAGGGAGCAGCAGCGTGCTCGTGCGGCCCCAGCTCTGTTGCAGGTGAGAACGGGACTTTTTGTCAGTGGCATAGTCATTTGTAAAATTCATTTTTGATATTTTATTGAACACGAGGGTCAGCGCTGCTAGCGGCGCCGGGGGGCGGCCGGGGAGGACGCCGGGTGCTGTCGGCCCTCCACAGGGCGCCGGGGCCTCCCAGAGCTGCGCTTCCCGTCCCGGCCGTGAGTGGGGCCGCGCCCGCTCCCCCGGGGCTGGGTACGGCGGGGAGCTCGCCAGCACTCCCGGGAAGGGCCGCGCCGAACGGGCCAGGGAGCTCCTCCACGTCCAGAGCCACGGAGCCGCCGGAGGGCGCGGCTCTGGGGATGGGGTTCCTCCTTGGGGCGGTGGCCGCGACGCTGCGCTCCCGCCGCCGCTCGGCGTTCTCATCCCCGAGGCGCCGCGGCCTCTGCGCGTCCGGGCCGCACCAGCTGGCGATGGAGCCCACGAGGCAGTCGACGAGAGCGCGGCGACGGGTCCCATGCTGGGCTCCACGCAGCGCAGCACGGCCTCCGTGTCACGGTGGAAGTCCGCGGGTACCGGCACGGCAGGCCGGGAGACGACGCACTGTACGTACTGTTCGTCTCCTCACACTGAGACCTTGATGGAGGTTGAAGGATGGAGAACAGGAAGAGTAAAACTTCATCAGAAATATCTGACAAACACCTTGAGAGCTCGCTGTGAATGGCAGTCACTGCCACTGAACCAGCCTGTTGCACTGGTTCCACAAAAACAAGGTCACATATCCCGGTAGCTTTTTTTGTTGCTCTCTTTGTTTAAGTTTCATTAAATAATATATATATATTTAAAATTGTTCTATACATTAACTATGTTACATATTTTATATGTGGCCCAAGACAATTCCTCTTCACTCAGAGGGGACCAGGCAAGCCAAAAGTTTGGAGACCCGTGCTTTACAGTCTAGAAGGCCTTAAATTATTCCTAAAATCATGCAATTGGATAGTGAGAAATTCTCATATAGAAAATATTCTTTCCATCAGTCTGTCTCACTAGTTTATTGCCATTTTCTCCAGTGTAACAAAGGACCAGCAGGTATAAGTGAGGCAGCTATTACTCACATGCTCTGGATTGTCGCTGGTGTAACACAGTCAGTTTTATGTCACAACACCTGTTCAGAACTGCTTTTGAATAAAATGGTATTTTTCTACAGAAGGTTCTTTGTGAACTAAACCGACCATGAATGGTACTAACCTCCTCAGATCATAACGCACAACACAATTTGAAGAAATTCTGGTTTAAGGACAATTTTTCTAATACCCACCAGTTACAAGTGCAAAATTCCCCATGAAGTTAATTCCCAGCAAGTCAGAGAATGCCCATGTGCACATCCACTTTCTGTGAAAAAAAATACTTGCTGCTCGCATTTCCAAGCACTCACATGTATATGCACCAGAGGTAAGACAGGAATATTACATTGTATCTAGAGAGTTAGCAACACTTGATATATTATCTGTCTGCTCATATGTTACAAGTTTTTAAGTGCAATTTAAAAATTTAAAAATCAGTATTACAGTACTTTGTAATGTCGGAGGAAAAACCCTAATTTAACTTTATAATTCTAAATACAATAGCTTTCCTTTGAATATGAAGTGATGTATCACACACTTCAAACAGGGTATTCTATAATCATAAAGCTTTTTGTTACTGTTAAAACTGCAGTTCAGTTTCTGAGGCAGTAAAATGCAGTACTACATGTCAGACATTAGAAAAGCTTTTAAAAATTAGGCTAGGAAAAATCATTTCAGCTGGAACTTAAGTACATCAGTCAATAAGAGAGGATTCAGAAAACATGTATTGGAGAAACCTAAATAGCAGATATTACATAAGAGAAAACATCCTTGCTTAATCAAATTAATATCGTGACACCTATCTCACTGTTCCCACCTTCAGCAGGCACTTATTCCTGATTTTAAAAATATTCCTAACACATAAACTTATCAAGTCTTTCTTCTGCATGTGCCTTTATTGACTTTGTTCTTGTTCCACAGCAGCTTGCTCCAAGAATAGCAGCAGTAAAAAGCAGTACAAAGCTGGCAGGAAAATCTTACAGTGAAACATACAGCATTAAATTATCAGTAAAAGCATTATAGTCATCAACAGGAAAAGAAAGCTACTGCTCTTGCCCGCTTCCTGGTGCAACAGAGAGAAACATCCTCACTTCTTTTTGTGAATCAAGTTTCCAGGCTCACCTAACTCCCTCGGATTCAGTGGATGACAATGTTATGATGGGCAAAATGCTCTTCTATCTAATCAATACTTACTTCTGCATAATACTTAGTTGTCTTACATGCAGCCCTAAAGCACAATAAAAACAGGATGCCTTGTAAGTAATTTTTGGTAAAGACAATAAAATGGTAAATTATACTGGTTTTAGCTGCCTAACTCATCACATACTGCATCCTCATTTGCATACATGATGTTTCAGTCAACACAGCAGGTTCTAAAATTACTTATACAAAGCAAAAACCACACAGCTCTGAGAGGATAGGCACAGGGGTACTACTTTACAGTTGAGAAATTAGGAACACTCATATTCAAGAGCCCATAAAATAATCCAGGCCATAAAGACAATATCATAAAGTTGCCGTTTCTAAGTTGGATTGTAGTGAACAAAATTTTTTGTCAATGGAACTACAAACATCAGCATTATTGTTTCTGCATCTTCACTAATGCATTCCAGATGACAGACAAAGGATTAAGTTTGTGCACAGAGTAAACTTCCTCTTGAGTTAGTGAAGAATGAGAAATTCAAACAGGCAGCATGACAACTTTGAGATCTGTAATACTTGCACTGCCTCTGCTTGTGATGTACAATATCTGTTTCCTGGATAAACAGAGAAGTTAAGTCCCCAGAGTCTGAATTCAGTTCCTTTCATAAGCCCTAACTTCATTTTTAAAAGTGATAAAAGAAAATGTAATTTGCTTTCCTGCTTTACCAGTAATCCATACATGTTCATATTGCAGACTGCAGAAAAATCTGTGAGATCAATAATAAGCATCCTACTCATGGTTCATTTTTCTGCTTTATTTAAAGAGAACATTCTCTAGCATTCACTCTTCTCCACACTTTCTGGAGTTTGAATAATGGAATATAGATAATGGAAATAGAAAAATGCATTGCAAACAGAAAAAAATGCATGTTCTTTACACACAGGAGACCTTCTGAACAAAATCAAGCAGACTAGTTTACATATTTCTGAATAAAATAGTTATAGTAAGACGGCAACAAGACTTTAAATTCTCAAATGAGAGGGAACATCAGAACCACATTTGTCAATGTGCTTCTCCTCAGCACTCCTCCAAGTCAATGGCCCCAAGCCCTTCATTCCCGTTAAGGTTACTTAGCCAACTCCACTTAGTAGTATGATTTGAACTTTCCTCCTATCTGCTGGTTTCCACTGAGACAGCCAGGTACATTCTACTCCCTTCTTCAGCATTGGGTTCAAATCTTGCCTCCCACGTATTTTAACTTGCTGCCAAACTTCACAAAGGTGAGAGAGAGCTTTGCTGTTGTTGCTTTTGATACCTATTTTCCATCTCATGGTAGCTGGAAAAAAATAATATCATAGAGAAGTAATCACTCTGCTAACATCCATAAAAATAAAGTTTATTACAGATGACATGTCTAGAAAATTTACTTAAAGGAAGCTAAAAACTTTCCAGTGACCACATGCAAGCTTGGATTTATTAACTTATTAGTACTTACCACTTTCACAGAGACAACAAAAGTGTCATCATTTGGCAAATGGGAAATAATCCAGATAAAGAAAACCCAAACCAAGGAGCAATGAAACCTCTCAAGAAGATCCTTTATACTATTTTAATCAAAAATCACTAATTCCTTTTTTTTTTTTTTTTCAGAAAGAGCTATTTTGCTGAGAGGTTTGAGGGTTTCACATTTTATTTTTCAAGTCAATGTGAAGCACGCACTTTCTTATCAGTGTCTGCCACTTAATGAACACTCTAAAAAAGTTACAATGCTGATGTATTTTCTCACTGCTACCCACAATACATGTGTATTTACTATGTTAGCTCTGGAAAAAAAAAGGAGAAAATAAAAAATAAAATAAAAATTTTAAAAGACTACAAATGTAAAACTGCGAGCTTCCCAAACACTACAGGAAAAAGGGATGAAGATTTATGTTTAATGTCAAGTATTTTGCAGAGCATTTCCACAAGATTATTAACTTTATGTATCTAGGGATGATCCGAAAGTAATGCCTCCCTTTTTATCATATTGGCCCATGATGCCAGAGGCAGATGTTGGTGGTATGGCAGTACAGGCTGAATCTTCCCACCAATATTCTGTTCCATTTTTTTGCTGTGGAACAGATGGCAGCAGAGGGGCAGTCTGACAAAATGGCGTCTGAGATGGAAGTGTGTATGAAGCAAAGGTGTGTCACTGAATTCCTACATGTGGAAAAAATGGCACCCACTGAAATTCACTGATGCTTGCTGAACGTTGATGGAGACCCAACACTGGAAGTGAGCACAGTGAGGCAGCGGGTGGTGAGTTTCAGCAGTGGAGGGAGTGACAGTGGATCACCTCTGGTGGTGTGGGTTTGTAGAAGCACGGCATGCAGACTCTTGTTCACAGTGGGTGAAAATGCATAGCTAGTGATGGTGACTATGTTGAAAAATAGTGTTTTATAGCTGAGAATCTGCTCTATCGAATGGTGTTATTGTGCTTTTTGTAGCTGTTCTGGTTTCCATGCCGATAAACAGGAGGCACTACTTCTGGAACAACCTCCACGTTTGAAGTAACCTCTAATTAACGTATAGCCTTCAGCTATCTTCTTTTTCTAAGCTTTTTTACCTGATTCTTACGTTCTCTATGCTGTTATATTTCCTATGCACTTTGCTGTCACTGCTCTCATTTGCCTTTTGCTTGTCTTTATTAAATATTTTTATTATTCTCTTCAGGGCAGAGCAGAAGGCACGCTCGATGCCTGTCACGAAGGCAGCATCCCCTCGGTGGTTTATTGCGTACATCACGACAGCTGAGCGTTGCCAAGCCTCGGCACAAAACTCGCTCACGGCTGCAAACTACTGTGGTTTCCACGCTCCACTTTCACAGACACTCCTCCTCAGCGCGCCCTAACTGCCCACTCGATTTAAAACTCGATTTCACACGTAAGAACCGCCGGCAACAGGAGAACCCCTCCCCCAGCGCGGAGCAAACTCCCGCCCTTCGCGCCCCCGCGCCGGGCAGAGTGCCACCCCCTCAGGATGATGAGCAGAGCGCCGAGCCCGCGGCTCCATGCGATCGGTGCTCGCGCCGTGCCCTGGCGGCACCGCCACTTCCGGTATGCGCGGGGCGCTGGTGGGGGGGGGTAGATGCGGCGCTTCCTGTCCAGCTGGCCCCCTCCCTTTGGCTGCAGGTACGCGGTGGGAGTGAGCGGGGAGGAAGCTGGGCGCCACGGTGAGGAGCGTGGGTGCCGCGGAGCGAGCCGGGCCTGGCGGGAGCGGGGCAGGAAGGGGCGGTGTTGGTCCTGTCAGCAGTGGGAACCTCCCCCCGCAGCTCCCTGGGGTGAGGAGCGGCCTGTCGCTGCTCGGGAGCTCCGGTCGTGGCTCCGCCTGGGCTGGTGCTCGGGTAGGGCCGCGTCTGTCTGGGCCCCGGGGCGCGGCGTGAGCCCGGTCCCGGCGGCGGGGGAGGGCGCAGCTGCGGGGCGTCGTGCTGCGCTGTCCGCCGAGCAGAGGCTCCCGGAGTTGGTGGGGCCGTTTCCGTGGAAACGCATCCTGGCGTGGGCCGGCGTCGCGTTTGGCTTGGGCGGCTCACGGGAGCGGTCTTGCTGGAAGAGTACTGAGATGCCAGTTTCTCCTAAACTCGTGTTTCTTCCGTAATTGTTACAAGTCAGGAGCTTTTCGGAGGCCGAATAAATTTTGCTTTTCCAGTTGCACGTTCATTTCCTCTTTTTCATACAGTAATCACTCAATGTTACTTGTGTGTAATGTTGAAATCTTGCTCTGCATGGGGTAATTGTTCCCAGAAGAGCAGGAGTAGAAACAGATTTTTGCTGCTCACGTGTTCAACAGACAAATCAATCGCTTGAGGGATTTTTTGCAAAGAAGGAAATGAGTAGCACTTTTGATACGTAGAAAAATAACGGTTTGAAAACTCAGTAGACTTCAGAAGAGTTCCAGTACTGTTGCTAATGAGATCGCTCGATGGAGAGTGTTTCAAACAAATGCATACACTCACTGTTTCTCCAGTCACTAAATAATGTTCCTTGAAGTGTTTTTCTTGCGTACTGTATTTTTATTTAAATTATTGTGCATCATCTTATGGATGCCCTTGAGCATGACTGGAGCTAACACTGCTACTATTGTTTTATTGGTAGAATCTACAATGAAGTAAATTGACAGATCGTAAAAACTGGTGTTGTTGCTAAGGAAATACTTCGTATATAAATAGCTGATAACTCAAAATTATGTTAATAAGTACACTTGTTACTGCCTTTTCTTACCCTTACGTTTTCTGATCTGACTGTGATGTTCTATTCCTGTTGCAGGTATTCCACAAATGTCTAAATTAGTAGCCAAAGTGGGAAATCTAGGTACAAAACTTCATTGTAGACTTTCACACATTGCTGAATTTGTGAAGTACACATGACAGTATGGGGCTATGGGTGTACATCAGTCTCTGTTTTCCCATTCAGATGAAAAATGAGGCTCAGATTATTTCTGCAGCTCTTGATATTGCTGAGAAAATGTGATAATAACAAACACTTTCCCTGATACTGGTCAGGAAAGATCTGAACAGGCCATAAAGTAAATTGAAGTTCCGCTATGATGTCCTTCCTTGCTAGGGAATTTGCTCCTTAGGCTTGAAATTTGGAGTCCTAGCCTAGCTCAGTTCTTTCAGAAGGAGTAGTAACTTTTATCCTGATCTAGTGATCTCTCTGGGTAATAAGTAAGGATCACTAAGGATCACCAAGTGTCTCTGCAGGCAGCCTTACTCTGCTTTCAGTAGCAAAGTAATGCTGTAAACACAGACCTGCTCAGTAATTAAATCCCAACTTAATGGCTCCACATAATCTCTTTCATAAACTTCACATCTTTTAAGCAGTTCAGCTGTTTCTTCTTTATTCTTACTCTGTTCTAGAATGCCAATATTGTAGGAATGAAAAGTTAATTTCTAGTACAGTTTCTTCTTGATCAGTTCTTGCCCATCTGCTCTCCATCCACTGCCCTTAAAATTGGAATTATTTTTCTCCTTAATGATGTTCACTATGATACTTTTATTTAAAGCAGCTCTATTTGCTTTTCACCAGGATTCTGCTAGGTTAGGGAACCCTCATTCTGTTGACAAGGTGGGCTCTCTGTTATTCTATCGTGACGGTCTTTTCTGGAGTCATTCTTTAAATTTCATTCTTTAAATTCATCTCTGAGAGGGATCAGAAACATGCACGATGTTGTATCAAAGAGTTTGCTGCTGCCTACTAGGATGCCATAGGTACTTTTCTATCTCTACTGAAAAAGCCTACTTAACCTTCTTCCATTCTTATAGCTGCCTCACTTTGTGATTAACTAACAGTCTGCAAGGGTAAACTTCCTACCTTCTACTTCTGGTTTTCATCTGAAGAGCTTTGAATTCAAGCATAGTTATTATGATCCCTAAATTACTGTTACAGTCCCCAAACTATTCTTTCAGAACTTTAATAGGAATCTTGTTGCAGGTTGGTAGTAGGTTGTATCAAAAAATGAAACATAACCACAATGTAAGTTTTATGTTTTTCTTTCCTTTATCAGCTGAAATTGTTGTTTCTTATATTGCATAATTATTGAAGTCAATGCAGGTTATGTTTACTACATTTACTGCGTGATCTGGCTTTCATACGCTAGCACATTTTCCATTTGGAAATGATGGGAAGAGCGCTTTTCGTACATGTATAGTGAGAAGTATTTTTGAGGAGAGGATTGCAACCAGCTGAGTAGTTGAGACCAGCATAATTTGATTACGGACTGCTGGCTGAACTAGACTCTCTGCTGTGCATATTAATCTGTGGACGGCTGATGGACCAGTGTGCTTGTTCTTGAGGCTGAGAAGAAGAAGAAAAGTCTCAAAAGTCATAATCTGTACTGAACTTGGAATTAAAAATTGTTTGCCTGTCAGTCTAGTAAGTTGCTAACCATTCTCCAGACTTCCCTTATCTAATTTTGTTTTCTATTACATGTAGAAATGGCTGCATGCATTTAATATTCAATGGATTGCCAATAGCATCTACTTAATCAGAAAACCAGGTTCATTTTTGAGTCTGACTTCTTACTCTTCTTGTTTTTATCTTTAAGTTCTTTTCCTCAGAAGTACGTGAGAAATGGTGTGTAAACATGACAGGGAATGATTTCTTTCACTTCCACACTTGGCCAATCACCATCTCAAATCTGTAGCTTTTTGCAAATTCTCACAGGTAATGGACTAGTCTGGTATATTCTTGTAAAAATGCAGTAAACTAGGCAGAACAGCAGTGCCTCCATACCAGTATTTTCACCAGGATTTGATCATAGGGATCATTCCTTTGCCAAGCAGCCACTGGTATAGCAAGGCCAGTTTGAGATACTGCCCAACTGAGGCTAGTTTTCTATGTGCTCTTTTGGTTTTTTTCTTAGAGTGTAAGAATACTACTTTCCATATCAAGTAAAAGTGCTTTTGAAAATGTTGAAAGCTGTCTTAATCTTGGACATCGGAAAAGAGAAGTCTGCAAATAAAATAATCCAACAAAACTCTTAAACCTTTGTATGTTCCATGTAAATTTCACATTTGTTTACTGTTATTGTTGGAAAGCTATATATTATGTCTTATCTGACTCTAACGTTTCTTTCAGCTTTCAGTCAGAGGACACAAGGAAGAAGAAGGACAGAAAGAAGATAACAGCAGCACCGAATGCAGCGAACGAGGAGTCATGGATCTGAAATTCACTTCATCAAGAAAATACGTTTCCATCAGTGTACCTTCCAAATCCCAGACTATGTCACCCCATATCAAATCAGTAGATGATGTTATAGTTCTTGGCATTAATCTTAGCAAATTTAACAAACCTGCTCAATTTTTCATCTGTGTTTCTGGAGTTTTTATGTTTTATCTAATCTATGGATATTTGCAGGTAAATGCTATGAATTTGTGTCTTATTGTACTTCCCCCATTTAAAAAAAATTCTTTAGTAATATGCTACTACTTGAATATGTAAAGACATAAAATAGATATTCACTGCAGAGTCAAGTTCTTAGAATTTAAGAGCAGTAAGCAATTATAATTTAAGATTCTTCAAAAAATCACATGGTTTTGAGGTTTAGCTCAGTTCATTTTCATAATTTTTTATTTTTTTTATTCAAGACATACTGCACAGTACATAATTGTTTTTAATGTATGTTTTTATATGCGATTTTATAGTCTTCTAAAAACAAATTGTAGAACCATTCAGACTGATGTAGAACCATAGAATGGCTTGGATTGGAAGGGACCTCAATGAGCGTCATGTTTTAACGCCTGTGCCGCAGCAGGGTTGCCAACTGCTGGATCAAGTACTAGATCAGGCTGCCCAGGGCCCTGTGCAACCTGGCCTTGTCCACAGTCTGTTCTCTCCGCTCGTCCTTCAGGACAACGCTGAAGTATATATTATGGTTGTTTGTTAAACAGAAGCATAGTGTTCAGGGAAATGCTAGGTATTTTATTATTTTCATGAAGAATTTCTCTTCCTGACAGCCTTTTTGCTTTTATCTTCACCAGTTAACGTTTCTGTTCCTAATTTATTTTTTTTTTTAAGTTCTACTGGCTCTTCTCAATAAAGCAGTGACTGAAAAGATCTCAAATCATCCTGTTTTCAGTGCAGTTTCTAAAACACCTAAGAAGATTGTTTAATTGAAAAAGTTACTTCCAAAGAGTTAAATGGTTATCAATAAATAAAAGCAGAATCTCAAGAAAAAATATTAAGCAGCTTTTTTTCTACTGTAGTTCTTGCTGCCCTGTCTACGTATAACTGACACATACACAGTTCTTTATGCAATGTGTGTGTTTTTCCCATTGCAGATTGTTCCAGTTTTAAATGTCCCTGTAGCCCACAAATTTATAAGCTCCCAAGTACTGTTCAATTTAGGCACTCAAAATTTTAGTCCCACACTCATAAGAGATGAGAATTACTAGTAAATATGTCTCTTAGTGGAAATATGTATTTAATTTATTTTGAGCTAATTTACAAATTCTGGCTAAGAAGAATCTGCTCAAGTAAATGAACTGGAAAGCTGACTGAAAACCATCTATAATTTGAGATAAATATTCATGGATCAATTGTATTCCCCTGATGAATCGATCCATTAATTTCAGTGGATTTACACCAGCGGTACATTTTCTTATTGCATTTTGGAGAAACTAAATTGTCTTCGTCAATACTGTGGAAGTTATGCATGACAAGCAAATTCTAGTTAATTCTAGCAAGGGCTAGATTTGCATGTACATGAAGAAAAAATATTTTAAACGTGATGTTTTTGGTGTATGTATGTGACTTTGGTGGGGTTTTGTTTTTATAGGAATTGATATTTTCAGTGGAAGGTTTTAAACCTTTTGGTTGGTACCTCACTTTAGTGCAATTTGGATTTTATTCCATTTTTGGACTAATAGAATTGCAGTTGATTCAGGACAAAAGGAGAAGGTATGTGTTTTTTCCAAACATTTTGCATGCTATCAATCAGAAAAGAAACGTTTTGATGCTTATGGTAAATTTATATGCTATTGCATCATTGTGACTGTGTTGAGGCGTTGTTAGTAGATTCTCAATAAAAATAATCTGAACTTAATGGATAGCATTAAAAAATATTTCATAAGCATCCACTTAGAACTCAGGCTTGTAAGTGGTCTTGTTGACTTGTATTGTTGCTTTGTTCCTCTTACGTAGCGTATTCAGTCTCAAAGGGAATTGATACCGACTGCCTGTGGTTTGTGCTGCTTGATATGGTCATGTCTAGAATACCCCAAGCGCATTTGACTGCAGTAAACCCAGGAGATTCTTGCAATCTGAAATCCTAAGCATATGGGATTGTTTGATGTAAGTCCGTTTGGCTGTTGTGTGGCTCCCTGCCCAAGTACAGCCTCTGCAAATTGCATATTGAAGCACTCAGGAAGCTTGGATAGAGGTTGTCATTGTGTATGTAAATTTTACATGTACAGTAAAGCATTATTTCCTAGTTGAACATAACCAGTGTTGCTTACAAGTAGTCGTCATTGTCTGACTTACTGTATACTGATTTTAGGTAACAGAATTATTTTACAACCAATATAATTGAGAATATTTTGGGGTAGCTAACTTTCAGGCATGCATCAGATAACATGTAGTTACCCCATAGACATTATGTAACTAGTTTTTATGTTTTGATTACCAAAATATTTGGTATTGGTTACAGTACATGGCCTGGTAAGTAAGTTATGTTGGAAATGTAGCTCCTCAGTATATTTTTACCTGTTGTTTTATGTAATCTAGGCAACGTCTCGCAGACATTAAAAATCTGTTTCCTAATTTTTATTCTGTATTCACTCTTAGATTTTATTATATGAATCGTTTGTTAATGCCTGAGTATGCCTGCATTGTATAATGAATAGTGGATAAGACGGTGTTACCACAAGACATCTCCTTATGTTGCTAATTGTGGCTTTGAGCATGCATAGAAAATAGTGGAACATATGCACAACAGTAGCTGTGAAAAATCACAAAGTGAGCACAGTGATAGGTGAAAACTAGTGCTGGATCATCTGTTGTCAGGTGATCATTTCATCAAATTGAAAAGAACAAGCCTGAAAATGTTCAAAGAGGATCTCTTTTTGTAGTATCTAAATCACCTCTTATTTTTGTTGAGATTTTCAGTGATACTTTTTCTCCATTCTTCATTCTTAGGCTGTCAGTGTTCATGTGAAAACTTAGACAAATTGACACGGTGACAATGAAAAGACTAAGATTCAGGGTAACTAGGTGTACTGACATTTTGTGTTTCCTTTTACAAATAACCTAGAGCCTTTCTCTTGTTTCTTGTGTGATATACCTTCTCAGAAGGAGGTTAAAAAATTCTTGCTTGAGTACTTTAAGCCGTCAAGTTTGTGTCTCCCATTTGAACAAAATTTATTGGCAGTAATTGAAAAAAAAAGTTTGAAACCAGTCATTTATGTGTATTTTAAAAATTCTATTATTGAACAGAAATGAGTGAGAAAAACTATGAAGTTCTATTACGAACACATTACTTTATATACGTTTTCTAAGCTAAACCTCCTGTAGATGTGTCTGTAATACCAGCATTTGTATGTTTATATTTTGTAGAATTCCTGGCAAAACCTACATGATAATAGCCTTTTTAACAGTGGGAACTATGGGTTTGTCAAATACCTCTTTAGGATATCTGAATTACCCTACTCAAGTCATCTTCAAGTGCTGTAAACTGATTCCAGTTATGGTAGGCGGGGTTTTTATACAAGGTGAGTACTGGTCTTGCTGTTAAATTATTTCTTTATCTTTGAGGGTGCAGTTGTGTTTGGACCCTGTACTTTGCTAAATCCCACTGACTAGAGACGAACAGGTACCATTTCTCCTACTGGAGGTAAAATGTGAATTTCTGAAGCATCTTCTCAGAAAAGGTGGTAGAAAATGTTATACAGGTTACTTGCAAAATTTCAGTTTTACATAGACTTTTCAAATTAGTATTACTTTGTTTTCTAAACAAAAACACTTTGTAAATGAACCATTTTCAGTGCTGAAATGAAAAAAAAAATTCAACTAGGATTTAGTGTTTTTTGAAGAAATCCCCTACTCTTTTTGTTTGAAAGTCTTAATTCTTAAGTTGTATTATATTTATTGTTCAAAATAGAAGTCTTTAATTGAAAGTATATCTGCCTTCAATCATCCTTGGCTAATCCCAAAATAAATGTTTGTTTACACTGTAGTTATGTGAATAAATTTCATTATTTCTGGAGTTAGTAGGTTTAAGTGTATTATAAGAAGTTAATGTTTCTTTGGCACACAAGGATTAATTAAGTCAGTTCTGCGTATGATAATGTTGTGGAACACTGACAATAATTATACGTTTCTATTCGTTTCTGACATTCCAGTTGCATTAGACTGAACTTGTACAGTACTCAGGGCCGGCAAATATTGTTGAAGAATTTTCATCCAGGCAACGATATATATTTTTTTATTTCCCTGCTCTCCTTCTCCACTTCCACTTTACATCCTCTCTCAAACTAAGACACAGTAGGGTTTTAAAAGTTCCCAAACGTAGTTAGTGTTTGGGAATGACTTTTCTCTAAACACTAAAGGCAGTCAAAGTCTCTCGCATAAGAGAAAAATTAAGAAAATATCCAGATTGTCCTGAATTTGCAGGGATGATGATTTGTTACGGAGGATGTATCTTAGGAGTAAAATTAAATTTGGTCACAAGAATCAGGTAATACCTTTTAAGATCCCCTTCTGTGTTAGTAACTGCTGCTATAGAAGAAACTGATTTCAGTCACGAAAGGCCAGAACGTTATGACTTCTGCTGAAGTGAAAGACGACTGAACGGTTTTTCCTTTGCCTTCTAGTCTACTGACAGGGTAAACAGAAAATGCTGAGAGTGTTGGAGTCTCATTCATGTTGTTTTTATTCCTTTTGCAGGAAAGCGTTACAACATTGCAGATGTGTCTGCTGCCCTATGTATGAGTCTTGGATTAATATGGTTTACTTTAGCTGACAGCACAGTTGCACCAAACTTCAACTTGACAGGTAAAGATATATTTTTCTAGTTTAATAAAATGCAGACTTTTTCTACTGTAAGCTTTCCATAAAAGTTTTAAGAGTTCTTGCTGTAGTGCCTCATGTATCCTATGGAAAATGCAGGTTTTTTTCTGTCTTTGTACTGGCAGAAATATGTTGGTGGCAGTAGAGACGTTTATTCCAAACCTTAGTTTTTAGGGTCTTAAAACATAGGGAAATAACCACCCTTTAGGTTGAAATACCACATACTTGTTCTCAAGAAATATTTATTTCCCTGTGAATGCTTTGCAATAAATAGAAATCATCAGACTGATTTTAAAATTGCAGAAAACTGTCTTTTCCAGTTCAACCTTTCAGTCTTGTTGCGTTTCAGAACCTTTGTATTTATTGCTGAATTCACTCTTACTTAGAGTGTAGGCACTGTAACTTTTCTGTATAACATGAAATCATAAATAACTAGAACATTTTAACAATCTTAGGTTTAAAAACTTAATTGAATCTCTGTCACAAATGAGAGGGGAGAATTGGTTATTCCTAAAATGCATTTTATATACCTGGTCAGTGTTTGGATTACTACTGAGCCCTGCGGTACATTTGAATAATCAATTTTAGCCGTATTCTTCCTTTTAAAATCAGAGACTGATTACAATAACCGTTATTAGAAATGTTCACTCTGAAACTTTTATTTCTCAATAGTGAAAACATTGATTTATAAGTTTTGTTCATAAAAATATTAATACATTTATCTTTTTAAATAAAGGCTTTTTGTTCTAAGAGACCGTTATTTCATCCAGTGTTATTTATGATCAAATGGAAAGGTGCTGTTGTCTGAACTATATTTTTTGCCTTGCTTATATGTTAGGTGGTATGACAATTAATTGTAGTACTGCTGGTAGTGGAAGACTTTTTTTTTTTAAATCACTCAATTATATAACCTGCTGTGCACTAATGTGTTTGTGGTGCAATTGGGTGGCCACTTAGACAAAATATACTTATTTTGAGTATAGGAGGAAGGTGGTATGCATGTGATTACAGTCTACTCTGAAGTACAGATACATTCTACTTTTACAGCAATTTTAGACAATTGCTTCTAAATGTATTCATATGTTGATGCATTCATTTCGTAAAATATGAATTGTTTTAAATATATGGTAACAATCTGAGAAGATTTGAAAAGTTTTCTTCAACTGCATAGAATAGGGTAAAGTGCAGCAAATGTAGCAAAATCCTGACACCCAAAAACATCTGCAAAATGCAGTATAAAATCTTCAGAGAATAAACAGGGTTGTCTATCAGTTTATTTTGTACATATCAAACAATTCTGTATATATTCAAGTTTAGAGCACTACGATTTGAAGGACATCAGTTCTGTGAAAATAGAACATAGACCTGAATTCAAAACTCTGGGTCTTCCCTTAGGAAGGTAATTCAAAATTCTACTGCTCACCTTTGAGGGAGGTACTTTCTGCATTTTTCTGTTCCTTCTTGACTGTTTTATTTATGCTAAATAGAATTCATAGTCTTTGTCCAATGCAAATACTAAAATGGAGCACGAGCAAATGTGAGTTTTGCCCATGTCATACCTTCAAGAATTTTACATGTTTGTTTTGTTGTTTTTTTTTCTGCTATTGAATTCCAGCCTCAGTATTGCTGGGTCAAAAAAAGAATCTACTCAGGTTTTGTTTACACATGAAGGAGTTCAGCAAAGGAAACAAAATCTGTCTTCTGCCAGAACAGGTACATATTTGTAACAAAGGAAGAGATATATATTTCAACATAGAGATGGTAATGAGAGCTCAAAAAATCTCCTAGCATTGCTAAATTAGAGAGGTAGTGGTAAATAACCTAAGTAGTTACAAATAATAGAGAATTTCCAGAAGAGAAAGTAGAGGAGAAAAATGTGCCCAAGAGGAAAATCTTGAAACAATGATGCTACCGAAACTTCCACTGTTCTGTCATTACAAGTATAAATGGAAATTATCTGTTATTTGCAGTGAGGAAACAGTGAAAAAAAATACTTCTGTGCAGATTTCTCCATTGTAGACTATAATGTCAGGTGCAGTTTAGTCTTTTGCAGACTGAGGCATTTTGTGAGTTACAGAGGTTAGTTACCTCTGCTGCGTCTTCTGACCTTATGTGTGGCAGGCTTCTAGAAGGTGGAGTGTTAAAGAGATCTTAATGAGCAGATAACCTCCAAATAACTCATTGGTCTTTAGTACATATAAGTGGTGGGAATTACAAATGTGAGAATGTGTTGTTGAGGAAGTTAAGTATCCGGTAGCTTATAAATAAATACGTGGTGTTAATATTTCACTGTCCTGAAGCATCTCATTAGTTGGATAAAATAAAATGTGAATATCATCAATCAAGCCTGCAGGTGCAAGATCTCCAGATCTTACGTCTTTCAGAACTAATGTAGAACCAGTTCTTCCAGTCATTTTTATTTGTGTTTTCTATAATATACGTTGTTGCTGCTCTCATTCATTATTTTGCTGCTGCTGCTTGGCATGTCAAATGCTGTTTCCGTGAGCAGAACAATTCCTATTTCATGCCTCCAAAGTCTGCCTGTAATATTTACATGCGTCTTGTCTCTACATGTCTTCATTCAGTGTGCACTTTCACTACAGATTCCAGATAACTTTTCTCGTATCGATCCAATACTGAACCCAAGTATTTGTCCTGTGATGTGCCTGTGTCGTTAAGCACTGTTGGAGGCAGTGTGACAGCACAGACAGAGACAGGTTTGGTCAAGACTGTCACTCAGCTGGAGTTGATAGACTTTTGCACCAGAAAGTTAATGTCTCTATACTGTGGTCTGTAGCATAACCAATACTATTCTGGTTATAATGCCACTACTGTTGACTCAAGCCTTTTCCAGTGCAGAGTAACTTTGAATAATGAAGAGTTGCCTGCACAGGCTTTTTTGTATTGCTTCAATTGCATGCATCTAGCATGGGAAAGGAAATGGTTCCCAAACTAAAACCACTGGTTTGAAGTTTGCATATATCCTGAAGTTTACTAAGGAGGTGCTACCGTGAACTTCACAGGTCAATAAAATTGTTAAATTTCTTAATTCTAAAACTCCTGAAAGTTGGGATTTTATTTTACTTTTCTTTGTCAAGAGCTTAAACTCCATTTGGTTCTTGAGAACGCTTGTTGTGACACCTCCAATCTTAAAAACATAAGAAAATTCAACGCTACTTCTTTTGAGTCTTTCACTCCTCATTCTTCTCTGACAATCGTGTTCTTTTAAGGGACCGAGACTAGAACAGACAGTAAACATGATTTTGTTGACAAATGTTTTCTGTTCAGCAAGTTTATATGATGTCTTACTTCTAGAAAAGTGGTATTTTAATCTGTATGTATTGTTAACTTCTAACTCTTGCAGTATTAAATATAATACTTGTTACAATCAGGAGAGAATGGAAATTTAGAGATTGAGAAATTAATTGTGTCTGGCATGAAGGGATAGTTATTATTTTTTGTTTTGGAAAGCTGCTGACGGTATTGATTCTGTAATGACTTTGTTGTGACCAGGTATGTAGCATTAAACCACAGGATCTATACATGAACAGTGCTTTTTAAAAATAGAATATTTCAGCAATGAATGATTTTCATAGTGAATTCTCTTGCATTTTTCTTATCACTACACATAACATTTCTATTTTCCTTTTTTTCAGGGGAAATAATGTAGGGCTAATTTCTAAAAGAAATAACTTCTCTGATTATGTATTTAAAAAATACCTAAATGAATGCAGTTGACATACTTTAACTGTTTTTACTACAAAAAAAAAAAAAACAACCAACAACAAACAAACAGCTTTCTTTTTTATAGCAATAACCAGATGCTCCTATCAAGCCCAGAGACAGGTGCAGCTTGGAGCTTAACTGTTGGGAGGAGTGGGAGTGGACACTGCTTTAGAGATTTGTTAAAACTTATGTTAGTATAATGAAATAGATTTGCTGACATTTGGAGATAACATAGAGTCATAGAACCATAGAATAGCTTGGGTTGGAAGGGACCCCAAGGATCATCATGTTCCAACCCCTTTCCACAGGCCGGGCCACCAACCTCCAGGTCTGGTGCTAGACCAGGTTGCCCAGGGCCCCATCCAACCTGGTCTTGAACACCTCCAGGGACGGGCATCCACAACCTCCCTGGGCAGCCTGTTCCAGCACCTCACTGCTCTCTCTGTAAAGGACTTCCCCCTGATATCCAATCTAAACCTTCCCTCCTTGAGCTTATCAAATATGAATTTGATATGGAGATGTTTTTTTATTACCGGTTTGCTATTTCTGAGCTTTTTCAGGATGAGTACAGAGTGATCTTTATCACTACTCTGCTTTGTTGATAAATATTCTTAACAGGTTTTTGTTTTTCTTTTATTAGGTGTGGTCCTAATATCCCTTGCACTCTGTGCAGATGCAGTTATAGGAAATGTACAGGAAAAAGCTATGAAGTTGCACAATGGTTCTAATTCAGAAATGGTAAATATTAGTTTCTCATTTAGCGTTCTGTCACACAAACCTTGAGAGTCTTTAAGTAATCAGACTAATATTGTTATCTGGGCAGGATAAAGGCTGAATTAATGCAGAATTAACATCCTTTGCAATTTTGAAACATGTTCTGTCATACACAATGTATACGATGACAAAATAATGCTGTTTTCTCTCTGCAATTTCAAATGTATATTGGAGCTACAAAAACCACAGAATCATAGAAGCATAGAATAGTTTGGGTTGGAAGGAACCTTTAAGATCATCCAGTTCCAGCTCTCCTGCTATAGGCAGGGACACCTCCCATTAGACCAGGTTGCTCAAAGCCCCACCCAGCCTGGCCTTGAGCGCCTCCAGGGAGGGGGCACCCACAGCCTCAATGAGCAACCTGTTCCAGTGTCTCACCACCATCACAGTAAATAATTTATTCCTAATATCTAGTCTAAATCTATCCTCTTCCCGTTTAAAATCATTTCCCTTTGTCCTGTCACTTCCTGCCCTTATAAAAAGTCCCTCCCCAGCTTTCCTGTAGGCCCCATTCAGGTACAGGAGGGCCGCTATAAGTTCCCCTCGTAGCCTTTTCTTCTCCAGGCTGAACAGGCCCAGCTCTTCATGGCCCTCCTCTGGACCCGCTCCAGCAACTCCATGTCCTTCCTGTGTTTGGAGCCCCAAAACTGGATGCAGCACTCCAGTGGGAAGTCTCACAAGAGGTGGGGTCTCATGAGAGCAGAGTAGAGGGGCAAAATCACCTCCCTTGACCTGCTGGTCACACTTTTCTTGATGCAGCCCAGTATATGGTTGGCCTTCTGGGCAGCAAGCGCATATGGCCAGCTTACATTGAGTCTTTCATCAACCAACACCCCCAAGTCCTTCATCTCAGGGCTACTCTCAAGCTTTCTCTGCCCAGCCTGTATTTGTGCTTGGGATTGCCTCAACCCAGATGGAGGACCCTTGCACTTGGCCATGTTGAACTTCATGAGGTTGGCACAGGCCCACCTCTCAAGCCTGTCAAGTTCCTTCTGGATGGCATCCCTTCCCCACTGCACCATTCAGCTTGGTGTCATCTGCAAATTTGCTGAGGATGAACTCGATCCCACTGTCCATGTCTCCTGCAAAGACGTTAAATAGCACTGATCCCAGCACCAATCACTGAGGAACATGACTCAACACCAGTCTCCACTTGGAGATAATATGCTATATAAATGTTTTATTTCTAGCAACAGGTTTTGGTGTTGTTTTTTTTTTTGTACATACAGGGAAGAGTCTGCCCTGCAGGCCTGAAATCAATGGAGAGTTTTCTATATGCTCATGCACTTCATTTGTAAAAAAAATTATATACTGTTCTTTTGGTGTAGATGAGTGTCTGTTGCGTAGAATGCATTGCTTTTTCTCCTTGATGGATTTCTGATTCTAAAGTGTGCTAGTACTTGAAAGGCAGCCTTTTATGGAACTTATTCTGTTCTGCTGAAATCAGTAGAACTTTGACTTTTGGAGTGAGTGGATATATGTGCTTCTGATTCAGTGAAATACATGATTTTGTACAAGTCTTATTCAACATTTTTATGTACTTATTTGGAACATGGATTACATGTTCACATACTGTGACGTTTTCCTTGTAGGTAAACTTCTGTTCGAAGTTGGCATCATTTTCTCTAAAATTGAGTCAATATTTTATTATGACAAACGTTATTCCAATATGCCACAAGTAAAAACAAATAGTGAAATTTTATTTGACATATACCTTTTCTGATGTGACTGATCAGTCTGGTTCCTCATTTATAAGAACAGCTTTAGAAATGGAGAGGAAATTAGAAAGAAGCTTCATTTATGCATTAAAGTAGTTTAGGCTGACAAAAGAAGTTCAACCTGCAGGTTTCTGGAAAATGGAAGAATATACTGAGAATACGGCATCATATTCTTGTATTTAGGTTTGTATTTTTCCTTAACTGAAAGTATCTACTGTTCGCTGCTGCCGGAGGCAGAGAGCTTGGCTGGGTGGACCTTACCTGACCCAGAACAGCGTTTTATAACTATAATCTCTGAAATCCAAAACACAGCCAGTTTTCTTGCCCAGTTTATGTCTCATAAGCGGTCATCTGACATTTGTTACCTGCCTTCCAATGCTCTTGATTTCTCCAAAACTTTGCTTTTTATTCTGTATTATATGAACAGATGAGATGTTGCTCTTGGTATTTTCTACTACTTGTAGAAAATCAGTGTAGTGATTAAGGACATTAAAGGCTTTGTTTGTTTGAGGCCTAGATACTGCATTCTTGGATTCTGTTCAGAGAATTCAGTGCAGAAATACAAACAATTTCAGAAATCTTCTTTCTAGACTTGAGACTGTGAGTGAGGATTTAAGGGGTCCTCTCAGTCAGAGAGCATGTTTAATGCACAGTGATTCAGAAATACAGTTGGATAGTGAAGGAATGTGTCATCAGTGGGATCTCTTGCAGAAGTTGGAACTCATTCTGGATTAAGCAATTATGAAAAGAGACAAAATGTCTTTTAGATAAAATAATTTTCCAGAAGAATGGCTACTATGTCTGATTTTGCCTTGTGTTTGATTCACACTTCCTAAGAAGGAACTAGCTACGTGTTGTTGAGTCCTCGTTCTGAAAAGTAAGATCTTAAGTCTGGGAGAAAAGCTGGATGGTTGCAAAGGCAAAGAATTAGAGCCTAACTTTTATGTATATAAACACTGTGCGGAATAAAAGCCCTGAAGGACAGTCTGTTTTTTAAGAAATTGAAAGTAGTTCTGCTATTGGAACATATACTGGTCCTTATTTACTATAGAGCAGTGGCAAGTGTTTTGTCATCTTGTGGCATTGTTATCAATTGTTAGTACGTTTATTTTTGCAAATAATTGAGATGCTACAACAAGGAAACAACTGATAAAACCCTTGCTAGAAGAAGCATGTCTGTAATTGACACTGAGTTTTGAAAGTGTAGTAAGTCTCCTTAGTTTTCTCCTTAGTAACGTGAAGTAGTCCTGTTTGCTGTCTCACCTAGGCCAGAGCTTGTCATATGTGAAGATTTGGTATCCTCTAGCTATAATGCAGATGTGTAGTATAGGTGAACTGAAGGGACACACATGATGCTTTGTGACGCATACTGTGGCAGCTCATGGTGATTAAGTGCACATTTAATGTAATACGCATCTTAATGTGTAGGGTAAATAGCAGAAATCTATCTGTCTTTGACATATTATTCAAGCTAATTATATAGGTTTCTGGAGCTTTATTTGGACTGTGAAATCTTGAACTTGGAGGATTTAAGTCAGCAGTGACTTGAGGATATTAACTGTCTTGCTTACAAAGCTTTTTCATGTAGTTGTGGGTAGGAAGAATGATTAATGCTTATTATTCACTTTTCATTGTACATCAGCTATTACAGAAATACTAGTAAAAATATCTTCAAACACTACAAATCCAGCTCAGAAATTGAAAATATTAATAGGGCCATATGTTTGAAAGCGTTTGATTTTCTTTTTATGATATCACCTGGTAATTATTATCTCTTACACTCTTCTAGGTTTTGTACTCCTATTCAATAGGTTTTCTGTATATTTTATTTGGATTAACTTGCACTAGTGGATTGAGCCCTGCAGTAGCATTTTGCTCACAGGTAGGTTTAAAAATTTCCTTTTTTCTTCTGCATCAACCTCAATAGAAAACATTACTCTGTATAGTTTAGAAAATCTCACCAATTCTCTAATGTTGTTTTCATCGTGTAACCTGGTTGACTTGCATATTTCATACATTAAGCATGCTGTTACAGTCTTTGATGTATAAGATGATGTGATAATGTTTTAAAAAAAAAATCACAAGACCAAATTTACAAGCTTATAATTTCATAATTATTTTTCCATTATTTAACTAAAATTAAATAAGGATATTTGCATGAATGCGTTGTTGAGCAGCTTATTATTGCTCAAACAGTTGATTAAAGTCTGTAGTTTTGTCATTTTTTAATACCTCAGGGTTTGTTTTACATTTTCCTAACAGGCTTTTGTTGTTGTTGCAGCATCCAATTCAGACTTATGGTTATGCATTCCTTTTCTCCCTGACTGGATATTTTGGCATATCCTTTGTTCTAGCTTTGATTAAAATCTTTGGTGCCCTTCTGGCTGTAACAGGTATGAACAAATGATATCTTTGCTGCTTCTGGTACAAAAACTTGAAGTATTTTATTATTTAGGACAGCTTCTGAGAATTGTTCTTTCTCTGGCCTTTTTTTTGTTGTTGCTTGTGCTTACCTTGGTTTGTTTAGCACACATCTTTTCTTGTGTGTATTTGGGAACTTCCTCCTTCTTTTCCTGCTACAGTTTCAACACAGCAGAGCGTATTAAGCAGCATTGTGCAGGTGGCCTGTGCTGTGTTTTAATACAGAAACAGCACTGTTCTAAACTGAGGAATACAGCCAAGATATAAGGAAAAGATGAGTATTACTTGAAACATGGAAGGAAAACATATTCAAGTAAGGCATGGCAGACACCCTAAGCATTTTGGAGATTTCCAACAAATAATGTTGTTAGGAAGGCTATGAAGAATTCCTCTGAAGATTTTGTGCATAATCCATACACTTTCAGTGGAACGCTGCTGTAGCAATGTTAAGTGTACACTAACAGTCAGTTCAAAATAAACTCAAGTGGAATGAATTTTGGCTCCTGTGACAGTTTATTCAGTTTTTTATTAAATGGAATGCAGTAAAGAGTATTTGTTTTGGAAGTCAGAATATAAACTGGACAGACTTCTCCTGGACTGTAATGTTAATGGCAGAAGCAGACTGTCTAGCCTTTAGGTTCTTCTAGACTTCCAGAGCAATTGGCCCAAAAATGGAAGCAGTCATATTTTTCTGTTAAATCTTAATACAGCGTATAACTATATCAACTATATCAAGATAAAGAGATGTAAAAAGTACATGTAAAGTACAAACGTAAGGTGTCAGTAATATATTGAAAACATTTTTCCCAGTCCCTGGTATGACTAGCTGCACATGAATGTATAATAATATGAATTTCTCAAGTATGTCAAAGGCTCCTGTAATCCTCTCCAAGTTAAGAAAGTCACTAAATGCCATTGTACCTGTTCTTATGGCAGTTCATATGCAATTAAAAGTTTGTGATGTTCTGACTTCGCTATAATATTTTTCTGTGAGTAAATGCAAGTCAGACCTATCTGTGCTGACAATTGCCAGGTATGTATCCAAATTGCTGAGGAAAAAGTGGATTTGAAACGAGAGGCATTCACAATCATTATAGATTTTCAGTCTCCATAGTCAGACTTGACTCTTACCCTGTATACAACTGGGCACAATCTTCATGTTGAGTAACTGGTCATCTGGAAAATTCATGTAGAGACTGAAATCTTAATAGTTAAAATTGTCAGGCTCTGTATGAGTGAGTAGGCAGCTGATAGGAGTCTCAGCACTGCACTGGCAAGTAATGTCATCTAGTTATACTTGGTCTTTACTAATATGTTGGCTGATATGTATGCCTTAGAAACAATGAAGAGTATTAAACATACTCTGTTTTGAAGGCTGACTGTATTGGTTCATAGGAAGAAGTGAGCTTATTGATAACTTTGTCTACCTAAGATCCTTGAAGGAGGAACAGTATAGAATATGGTTAAATCAAAGGAAGTGCTGATAAGACAGAAATAACAGAAATAACAGAAATTGTGTTACTCTGTTGTGAGTTGCATCTGTCTATGTGAAGCTCTGACAAATTTTAGCATGAGATCTTTGCTACCTGAGCGTAGCAAAGCTACAGCAAAACGATGTGGTTCTTGCAAGTGAATGAATGTTTTCAACCTGTATCACAGTGAGTTTGTAAACAGCTGAAGTGTTTACGTATTGGAATGCCCTCAATTGTTGGGATAAACAGAAATGACGCTGCTGTTAATTTTAGCAGTTGTTAATTGTAATGTTAACATTTTCAATGTATGTCACAACACTGAAGGAAAAGCCTTCAGGCACTTGTTTGTTTTTCAGCATCTTTCTGTATGTCTGCTTTCAGACTACCCCTAAAATTATTACTCTTTGCTATATGCGACTGCTGGATTGGTTAATTGCTTGCCTGAAGAACACTGTTGCTTCCAAATTTAAAATGTCACGTGCGTGAATTTTCCAAAAAATAAGCCATTGCCTATCTAGCTTCTCTTGTTGCATGTGTAGTTGTTACAGCATTCTGTCAAGAATGGTTACATCAGGATCGTTCCTTCCTTAGGTTACCTTTTCTTAAAACTTCAAACATCAGTCACAAGGGACTAGGGTGGGGAGGTGTAGCAAGATGCCATGGAACTACTTTGCTCTCCTCCCTCTTCCCCCAAAAGCTGGTTTCTGTCAGGTAACGCTCTACTTCATTTGCATTAGTGGAGAGGAAGATACAAACAGTTATTTTCTGGCCTGAAAATTGCATGCTCTGATTTTCTATTAATTCTTCTCTGTAGCGCTACCATTTCGTATTTGTTTTTATTGAAGTTGAGTGCATTTAATGGCTGAAAGTTGGCCCAGATAAGAGGGTTGGTTCATGTGCTAAAGTTGCTCTTAATAAAATTTAGAAAAAGTATCTACCTGTGATAAAAATTGTTTAAGAGTGCTGTGGAATTGCAGAACCTTCCCAAATTTCCTTGTGCCTAACCCTGACAATCCTAACACTTGAGCCCTTTCTGTGTTGCCCGTAGCAATGTGAAAATGTTTATTGTGCCTTGGAAGAGCAACCGCATTCATTACTGTCCCCCTGTCAACCCTCCTCCTTGTTGGGGAGAGTGGGGTGACGGAGTTTAATGGAAATTGTATTTCTATTAGCAGAATGAGAAATTATCAGACTTAATTGGGAAAAAGAAGAAAAGGCATTTAATTTAGAAGGAAATGGTTACATAAATATTTTAATTAATAACTGATTTGAAAGAACAGAAATAATCATGATTAGAAAAACTGAATTTAACCATTTTTAAATTATTCATCTGTAAACTGTTTTCTAATTAAAACTCAGTTTTCTTCTTCATTCACATTTAATTTTTCATGTAATACAAAATCATTTCATTTGATGTGCATAAATTTCTTAAAATATATAGAAATTGTTACCGAGCAGTTGAGGCTGGGGCAGATAAAGCAATGATGAAGGCTGTTTCTTCCAGTGCTAAACATGCTTTTAAGAAAAAAATTTTTGCGGGAGAGGCTTGTGGGGTGTGAAACTTGCTTTACTGGACAAAAAAAAAAAAGCATGAAAATACATCCGTAGTCATTGGTTCCTTTTGTCATGGTGTTACATTAATACTAATGTGGATGTAGTTATGAGAAAAGATTTTTAGTCTGCTATACCAAAAAGCACTTCATGGTAATCAAAGTATTTTCTGCTTGATAAAAAGCTTGGTTTTCCACTGGTGCAGACAAATGTACTAGATTCTTTAATAAATGAGAAGCCTATGCTGTCATGTAACACCTTCTCTAGCCCTTCATAGCTGAATTTGTGCACCTGTCTGCATTGCTAACGTTTTTCAGGGTTTTTGTAATACTTTTACTCATTTACTGTTTGCATGTTTCAATGATAAATGTTTTCCAAGTATGCCGTTTACTAGCAACATTTTATTCTTAATCATAGCAGATAGCTTTGACATTGTTCACATAATTGTGGAAAGTTTTAGTTAGAGAGTAAGCCAAACAGTTTACGCCTGTTTTGCTAGCAGAATTGTGTTCCCAACTTTTCTTACAACCTTGTTTTTGGTAGTGATGAGATCACGTGTAAAAGGCTTTTTAAGAATTTTAGGAAAGCTTACTGGCACATAGTCATTGAAGTCAGGCATCCTTGGTCTTCTAGATTCCTAGCCAAAGTTAAATTTCTCTGCACTGCTAGATAACTGAAATAACATTAACTTGAAAAGAGTTACTAGATGGCATGTCTCATTCCACTTAAAAATAAAGCCCAAAGCAACAGTCTAGACCACTGGACTGTGGTAAAGTCACATGAGAATGGCAGGAGATTTGGTGTGTCCAAGTCCCCCTGGATCTGAACCCACTTCTTTCAGCTTTAACAGACGAACGTTTGTAGTTCAAATGATCGGTTACTTGCAGGGATCATTCACTGCTTTCAGGTATTATGAATTGATTAGAGTGAAGCTGATAAACATGAAGTCTTGTTCTGGGAGTTCCTGTGCTGCAGATACTGGGACTAGAGCTGATAGAACTCGTATGGTGTACTTGTTTTGCGTAACATAGAGTCATATAATCCATGCTAGAGTTGGAAGGGATCGTTAAAGGTCATCTAGTCCGACTCCCCTGCAATGCACAGGGACACCACAGCTACATCAGGTTGCTTAGAGCCTGCTCCAGCCTGGCATTGAAAGTCTCCAGGGACAGGGCATCCATCACATCTCTGGGCAACCTGTTCCAGTGCCTCACCACCCTCACTGTAGAGGCTTTTTCCTTACATCTGATTTAAATTTACCCTAAGTGTGAAACCATTTCCCCTTGTCCTGATTCATGATTCTAGCATAACTTTACACTGGAGAGGTGCATCTACAGTTTGCCTTTGCACCAAGGATGGCAATGAGTGTAGCCAGGTCCCTAACTATGTAGTAAGGGTGTCTACTAATATTGAGGACTATCGTGTGTTCTTATGCTGTAAGTGGATTGTTAAAGAAATAAATTTCTGTTTTCCTCTGCAGTAACAACAGGAAGAAAAGCAATGACAATTGTGCTTTCTTTTTTGTTCTTTGCAAAGCCATTCACATTCCAGTAAGTATTTATAGTTTTAAGTGTATTTTTGTATGTTTTATTAAAATAAAACAGTTGATCATGGATATATAAAAACAGTAATCATATTCAGGCTTCAATGGTTCTTGTTCTATATCTTCTACAATTTTGACAGTCTGTTTTAGATATTCTCTTGATGCTAATCATGCTAAAGAAAATAGTTTTCATTTTTCTAAAGGTCTGGAAGATAAACTGTTCCGTATGTTGGCATTTTTTGTTGTTGCTTTTTAAGAAATATCTGATGTAATATCTGCAATTTATGATACTTAATAAATTGTTTGGGTACTTTCTCTAGGAAGGTTTGGCTAAAGGCAGGCTTTTCTTCATTATTACACCTTTTCTGAGCACAAGCTTGGATTCTTAGTGAGCTGTTCTTAACAAATGTAAACTTCTCCTATCTGGGTAATAACTGAAAATGTCTGGGGCTTTGATTTCTTACCCCTTTTAAATCTCAATGAAGCGATTTTTGTCTGTGAAAAACTGCAGCAGAAATATTGCAATGGTTTAAATTCTAATTTGAAACAAAATAAAATTTTATTTTATTGCTACAGGTAAATTTGAAACTTACTTAAGAACAAAGCATACAGCTAAATGCCCAAATACAATTTATTCCAGGTAAAAATGTTGGGATTTAAAATATCAGCGAGCTTAAACAAAAAATGCGCATTGGGATGTACAGTCGTAAGACACTGAATGAGTGTGTATTTTAGACCAGTGATAGAGAGAATAGCTCTCCTAAATGTGGGCAAGGAGAACATACTAAAACCTCTCAGGTCTACTTTATTCACAGAAGAAAGAACAGTTACTGTTTATTTATGTATTTAACTATGAAAGCACCTTAATGAACTGTCCATTCTGGACAAGAATAGGAAGGATTGCAGGACAGTAGTAATGGAGATTCAAGGAAATTCTTTCTCCAAGTCCACTAACTTGTTTGTTGTGTTGTTTTCTATTTTGTTTTGTTTTTCTTAACCTCTTCTTTCATTAATTTAGGATCTGTATCTCTAAATCATAAATATTTGTCATTCTAAAGTGCTAATGGTAACCTCTTTTCCCTCCTTTCTCTCCCCTTCAGATATGTGTGGTCAGGCTTACTGGTTGTCCTTGGAATATTTCTTAATGTTTACAGTAAGAATATGGATAAAATCAAACTGCCTTCGTTGCATGGTATTTGGAAAAAAAGTGTGGAAGAAAGAAAAACAAGGACGTTGTCACAAACTGTGTAGAGAGTGGTTTATGCCATGTCTAGACTCTGACTTCCTGTTTTATTGGAACAGTCTTCAACTGATTCACTTTCCAAAGGGAACATTATTAAAACCAAAGGAGCTGAAGGCATAGTATCTGCTTGCAGATGGCTGGAAATGCACATTTTTGTGAGCCCTTTCTCCAGAGCACTTGAATTCATCCTAAAAGGCATTACAGGCCATTATCAGGTGGCGTTATCAGGCAATGAAGGACAGCAGCTCCTGGTAAACTGCTGAGAAGCTGCACTCTGAATGTGACACAGTAGAAGACTTACTTGGGCATTTTAATGATATTGGCCATGTGTCTGATTCGAGATCAGTGTTTCTTTGTCTTTGTTAATTGTCTAGCTGGGGTAATTTAAATGTAATACTGTATTCACATTTAATGGAACCTAATTAGCAACCGATTGACCAAATTTCAGTTTTAAAGGTGCAAGATTTAGAATATGGTATGTTGTCACTCTTTGTCACGTTAAATAAAAATGTTGTCTTTTTTAATAAGTTATTGATCAAATCATCACAAAACTTGTTATTTATTGTCATAATTTCCATTTTTATGGGAATCTTAAGGTGTCGTTCTGTTTGGTGGTCATTGCTTGCAAGCAATGAAAGTAAGATTGTGTTTGAGCAGTCAACACCTATGCTTTTACAGGAGTGGAAGTGGGTTTTGGACATCAACTAGCTGAGAACAGAGAATGAAAATGTCATGATTGAAACAGTGGTGTGATAAGCTGTAGTTTGCTTATTCTGTGGTGAAGCAACAAACTTTTCACGGCCTATGGCCCTCTTTGTCAAAGTGGTGTAAAGAGATAACAAAGAAGGTTCTCTGAACAAGTATCATAAAATCAAGATTCTCTGTTTTCAGTATTGGACATAAAAAATAACAGCATCTGATACTGTATTTGAGATATGTATTGTGTCAGTCTGTTTGTGGTTCTGTAATGAATTTGAGAAGATTAGGGTACAGACTACAATATTCTTTGTTTTATGATAGGAGGAGACAGTATACTTCCAGTCTTTCATAGTGAATTTGGGAAGATTGAGTCCATTTCTCTCTCCATCTTTCATATTCAACTCATTTTAAATCACTTGCCTTCTCTTTCATTTTATGTATTTAACACTGGCGCTTTAAAAATACAAATCACTTTACAGTTCATTGTTCTCTCACAGTCATGGTAGTTCTTATTGTTGCATCCCTTAGCTACATCTTGTTTTGTGTTGTTCCATAAAAAATTAATGACTTATTCAACTTAGGCAAGTGTAACTTTGATAATAGAACTGTATGATCAGAAAGAATGTACGAAGAATTGAAAAACTACACAGCATGTATTGCCTTCTGCCAAAAATAGTTTTTTATGAAAGTAAACAAAATGTGTGTGCGAAACGTTTGCCAGACATTTGGGAAGAACTGCTGTTCCAAGGAGCTTGTAATCAAAGCACAGACATAAAAATGTGCCTTAAATTTTGCTTAACTGAGTTCGTAGCCAGCATATGTCATATCAGGTATGTTATAAAATAGAACATAGAATAACATAGCCATGTTAGCATGATGGGA
Organism: Numida meleagris; assembly: GCF_002078875.1. Classification (NCBI taxonomy): domain Eukaryota; kingdom Metazoa; phylum Chordata; class Aves; order Galliformes; family Numididae; genus Numida; species Numida meleagris. The sequence goes on from NC_034410.1 coordinate 62,010,449, forward strand.
CAAATAAGTGGAGTGCAGAGCAGCAGTAACAAACGTGCACTGTTTCTAATGCTCAGGCTACTATATGTCAGCAAAGCCTTTCAGCCCATACATGCACGTTGTCAGCAAGTCATGAGATTTCGTTGTGAGTGCGACATTTTTTTTTTTTAATTCCTAGCTACTGTATTATTTATTGTGTCCTGGATTAGGTGGAGAGGTGTGAATTTGACAAATACACACCTTGAAATAAAGAGAGGGATGACCTGTCATAGTTGTCATCAGTGTCCATACTGCAGTCAAAGTTCTATGTAAGATATGAAAAGGGGTTACAATTTCAGGTTTGGTGCAAGAATGGATTTTGGACCAAGTCTTTCCCCCATAACTCCTTTATTCCCATGCATTCTTTTCCCTAAATTAAGTTGCTCTTTGCAGTGCGGTTAAGTTATCTATCAGGCTTTAAAGGGAGGTGGCTTTTGAACCAGTGAAAAGGAAGCAATTACAGAATATTGGCATCTCAGTTCATCTTGATGGAACTTGGTGATTAGTATTTGAGCATCAGTTTTGACAATATTTCTCAGTTTTGCCATCTGCAAACTGTGTCTGTTACTAAACTTTACTAAACTTCCAGGAACCAAATTATGTGGAAGCTACCGTACTTACATAATGTCATAATAAACATAATTAATTTGCTACCTGTTTTCTGTAAATATTTGAGAAATCACTCCCAAAGTTTCTGATAAGAATTAAGATATACTATATAGACTGCAGAACTTCTAGCCATCAACCTGACCTACTGAGTTCCATCACTAAACCAAGTCCTATCATGCCACATCCACGCATCTGGTAACGCAGCTTTGCCTTTGTTTTATCTGGAATACATAAAGTTCACAATATTGGCCTTTTAACATTGGCCTTGTCATTTGCTCTGTTGTGTACGAGACTGACTCACTGGAGCGCACATCAGGAGAAGTCTGGACGTTATTTTTTTTAACTATAAAGGGTTTTTAAATTCTTTTACAGGTGCCTGGTACTTTAAAATCTGATTTTGTAGACAGATTAGATTTAGTACTAAACTTAGTGTACACAGCATACATTTAAGAGTCAGGTTTTTGTTTTCATAGGTGTGAATTCAGTAATGGTTACTCAGCAATATGTAAGAAAAAGAAATTGCTTGCCGAAATGAGAGTAGCTCATAATTTGCCACGTGTCGTGATCTGTGCGGTTTCATGCTTTCCTTGAAATGTTCAGAAAATCATCATTTCAGTGAATTGCTGTAATTTTTTAATGTTTTATAGTACATGCAAGTAAGAGAATCTGACAAGCCTCCAAGTGTTCTTATTACAGAATTTTGATTTAGGATCTTCTGCACTGTGTATGTCTGTTGTTTTATGTTGTCTGTGAAACACAAGTAAGGGCTTGTTTGCAAAGGAACTGGACATTCTTTATTTTTCATGAGGAGAGCTCTTACATTGGGGTGTTGTTAACCTTTCTTGATGCTGCTATGTAGGTTAATCAAAGTAACATTTGCAATTTCAGATTCATTAGCTCCTGGACTCTTTACAGTAGGCATTACGAAACTACAGAAGAAAGATTGATTCTGTCACCATAAAATCTACTGTCTAAACGTAATGAAAAGTGATTGTTTGCTATTCTTATGCTACACATCTTTCTCCTCTTTGCACAAAAACTGTGTTATAAGAAATAGCTATGAGATTGAACGTCACACTAAAAATTAAGGGCAGCCCAAGGTGTCTCTGATGTCAACTATTTACTACTGTGACACCATCCACTTCCGCCTTCTTCAGAGGACTAAGGGAGCTCTAATTTCCTAAATTAGTATGCATTTGCAGTTGCTTTCACATTACATTTTTGCTTTTATTTGGTACACTTGAATAGAAAAGTAATTGACTGTGCAATGGATTTCTTCAGTATTTCACTAGATCAGTACCATTAAACTGCTAATTATTCTAATATTAATATATATATATGGTGTGAATAAAAGTGTGGAAGAACTAATGCTCAGAACCCTCTCCTAAACCTACAGTGTTTCCTGATGCTGCATTCAACTGTTGGGGTTTTTTTGTTTAACCTCTTATGTGCTATGAATTTACCACGTACTTTCAGATTTAGACGTGCAACATTCCTGTTTGTTGTCCTTACTTTTCTAACTGTCTGTCTTCCAGATGCCCTTTCCCTTTTTGCATGCTGTGTTGATGTACTGTGGGTTGTTTCAGCTTTCTATTCCTGCTTTAAGAACTCCCATCATACTAATACAAATTGGTCATGTTTCATATCTGTTGTGATAGCCTGGTCAATTCTTTCAAATCCTTTCTTCTCCCTGAACAAATCGTTACTTCTTATCGATTCCATTATTTTGGAAAGGTCTTGCCAATTGCATTCATGGGTTAACTCCTTGACCTCATTCCATCTTTCCATCTTCCTGGAAAATCTCTCTTCTCATTAGCTTGCCTTTGAGGACAGAGGAGATAAATTATTTTAAGTCTTTTTTTTTTTTTTTTTTTTGGTTAATAAGTGCATTCCTTTCTAACCTGGTTTGTCTTAATTGTTTCTTCCTGCCTCCCATGCTCCCAGGCACAAACAAGCCCTTATCTTACATTTGACCACTGCTTGTTCAGTCATGGAAACTTTTTGGACTGTTTACTGTTCTAGAAAGTGTATAGAATTGTAACTGTATTCTGGAGGCCAGGAAATAATAAGAAAGCTAAACTTCACAAGTTAGGGAAGCAATGAAATGGATTCATACTTATTTTTTCTAGAGGGATTTTATGTATGGTACAGGTAACAGCTCAGAAACTTAGTGAAAGGTTTTGTTTACATTTTACCTGTTTAAAAAATCTTTCTGTTTAGTTTTATACTTAATATAAAACTTCTGATTATTCAGGCCATTTATAGACATTAATCTTAGACTCACCTATGAGGCAGAAAAATCCTCTCTCTGTTTCACTGATGAAGCAGAAATGGCATCTTGCCCATAGTTGTCTTAGTACTAAGTCCGTGGTGAAGAGGGAATAGATTTTAATACTCTCAGTCGCTCTGTCTATACCCCAAGTCCCACAGAGCCCTTCCATGCCAGCAATGAAGTGGTACCATCAGTTTTCTTTCACACCGGTGCTAGAGTTTTTAAACTGGTTCTATTTGCTATTCTTTGCCAGTATAACTTAAAGTGAAATTAAGGAAGCTATAAAATAGACTTCCTACATTTTGTTTAAAGCTTCTTTGCATTATGGGCATTGTTACTGATTTTTGGTTTGTTCTATTTCCTACCAGCAGTGCTATGGAAACAAACCAGAGAGAAGCCGTTGTTGAAAATGAAGGATATTTTGCTTCTCCTACGAGTGACTGGTTTGAATTTTGCCCATTTTGCTGTAGGTCAAATTCTGCTGCCATTTGAAAGCTAAGAAGAAGCTAAGTAGAATAAAAAAGCACACAGAGTTGCAGATAAGTAACTCACACCCATCTTAGTCTTAATTTGCATGACCAAGTCCAGCTAAATAGTTGACCCTCATGAGTGAAACAGTGATAGCTGCAGGAATTGTAAATATCCCTTCTGTAGCTTAAAACATAGCTTAAAAGTTAAAAGTACTCTTTTGGAAGAGAGTTGTGGAGGAGGCATGGCTCTTGACTACTGTGACTGAGAAGAGAAAAGCCACATTATCCAGTGGAGAATGGTGTTGTTGAGAGATAAATGGCTTCTCTCCTGCTCTCTGTGTCTTTAAATGTAGCCTGCCATATCAGTGCTCTAATGCCTAATCCCGTAAATCTGCTTATTCTTGCATGCAGGTAAAGGTATACCCACTTATGTTGAACTTGATGGGTGTTTCAGTTTGAAATAAACAAGATTTGGACAATTGTGGACATTTCTACAAGGGGGATTTGGGGCCCCTGAAAGGCTTTAATGCATAAAGCAAAGTTAACGTAGGCTCCAGGCAGAACTACGCAGTATTTAAGCTCTTTAAGATTTAACATGCCTTTAATCTTTTGTTGAACTAGCCTAAAGTTAGGATTATTTACTTTGCCTACTATCCAAATTTTGGTGCTGGAAAATCGCTTTAGTGAGAAATAGGCTAAAACCTGCCCTTAGTATGCAGTTCAGGTTAGTGTCCTACGCCTAGTACAGTGTCCTATGCCTGCTTTACACTATCCAGTGCAGTGCATCTGAAGCTAAAATCTGACAGAGTGCTCAAACTTCTTCATTTGAAGATCATATTCTTCCTGTTAGGCAATATCAGGGATCTTTAATTTTATCAAAAGAAAATGAATTCTACATAGCTATATAAGTGTTTTAAAAGTAGCTGATGCTGAGTATGAATCACACCTAATTTCCCTTGAACTCCTTTATCCTTAGTAAGGTTTGCAAACCCCATCTCTCCTGGGATTAAAGCAGCCCAAGATTAAGCAGTCAGGTTTATCTGGTTTCCTGGTATGAGACCAAGAGTTGGCTAATGCTTTTGGAACCCCAGACATACAGGCAGCATGAATTGACCATTTTAGATTTGCTAAATTTTACAGTGTGGGACAACTTCAGTATTTGATTCTTTCACAGATAGAAGCTCTTTTTTCCACCTCCAAGAATTTGAAGTATAGACAGTGCAAATGATGTGTGTTTGGTTTCTAGATAGAAATGCCACTATTTGAGTTAGCTTTTTTCCTGCTGAGAGAGAAATTGGCACTGAGAACAGATGTAGTTGTGTATTGGAAAGGCGCAGTGTAGTATCTTAACCAGATAACATTTCTGTGCTGTACTAGGATGAGGAGAGAAAGTCAAAGGAGAAAAATGAAAAAACAGATCACTGAATAATAGAATATCCCGAGTTGGAAGGGACCCATAAGGACCATCAAGACCAGCTCCTGACCCCACACAGGACCACCCAAAATTCAAACCCTGTATCTGAGATCATTGCCCAATCAGTCTTTGAACTCTGGCAGCTCAGGGCCATGACCACTGCCCTGGGGAGCCTGTCCCAGGGCCTGACCACCCTCTGGTGAAGACCCTTTTGCTGATATCCAACCTGACCCTCTCCTGACACAGCCCCATGCCGTTCCCTTGAACTGCTGTTATCAGAGAGCAGAGATGAGCACCACTCTTCTGCTCCCCTTGTGAGGAGCTGTAGGCTGCAGTGAGATCTCCCATTATTCTTCTCTGGGCTGAACAAACCAATGGATTTCAGTGGTTCCTGACATGTCTTCTCCTCTAGAGCCTTCACCATCTCCATAGCCCTCCTTTGGGCGTTCTGTAATAGTTTTATGACCTTTTTGCACTGTGGTGCCCAAACCTGCACACAGAACTCAAGGTAAGGCCGCACAGCACAGTTTGGAGAGGGACAATCACTTCCCTTGACCAGCTAGTGTGCTGGACATTTTGTCCAGGACCCTGTGAGGAACAGTACTGAAAGCCTTACTGAAATTGATGTAGACGTAAACTGGCTTCCCTTTGTCAACTAGATGGGTGATCTTGTCATAAAAGGAAATTAAGTTTGTTAAACATGACCTCATGAACCCATGATGGCTGTGACCAGTGACCACATTGTCCTTCAGCTGTTTTTCACTAACCCCAACATAATTTTTTCCATAACTTCCCAAGGTACTGAAGTGAGACTGACAGGCCTGTAATTACCAGGTTCTTCTTTCTTGTCTTTCTTGAGAATTGGAGCAATGTTTATCAGCTTCCAGTCAGCTGGGGCCTCTCCAGATTCCCTGAACCACTGAAAAATAATTGAGAGGGGTCTCGCAATGATATCAGCCAGCTCTCTGAGTACCCTGGGATGAATCTCATCGTGTCCCATGTCCCAGCTTGTATGCATCCAGGTGGAGCAGCAAATCCAGCAGAAGTTTGGGGTTGGCTGAGAGATGGTTGCTGCCATAGTCACAGTACGTCAGCTTAGGGCACGTGAGGTGCCTGAGCCCAACATCAGAGTTGAAGACAGAGGTGAAGAAGGCATTAAAAGTCTCTGCTTTGTCTATGTCTCTTTTCTTAAGATGACCATTCTCATTTAGTATCGAACCAATGTTCTCCCTGGATCTCCTTCTGTTGTTAATGTATTAAAAAAAAAAACAAAAAAAAAAAAAAACACTTTTTATTGTCCCCCAAAGTATTGGCCAGCTTCAACTCTAACTGAGCTTTGGCTACAAGAATTTTCTCCCCACAAAGGCGAGCAGCATCCCGATAGTCTTCCCATGTCACCTGAACTTGCTTCCAGAGTCCATACACTTCCTTTTATTTTCCACCAGTTACGCAAGACAGCAATAGCAACAATTCTTGGCTACCCTGATTTTCCACAACGTAATGTTGAATGCGGTACAACACAGGTTTCAGTCATGATGCTAAGTATCATGACAGGGATTTTTCAAAGCCATTGAAGATAATCTAAATCTTGTTGAACCCTAAACACTTTTCTGTCCTGAAAACATCAAACTGGAACACCACAGAAGAGAGTGTTCAATGCTGCATCTCTGTGTGCAAAGCTTGCTTCCCTTATGGAGACATGCCATGAGGACAGGTTCAACTCAAATGTGCACCTTGATCAGAAACATTCATTTTCACCATTCTGAGACCTCGCTTTTGGAAATAGAGAGGTTCCTGTCAATTATCATCTTTGCAAATCCTTCAGAGTTCACGATAGTTGTGCCTCCATGAAAATGAGTGACTCGTGTTTGGTAGATATGCAGGAGGCTGAACAAAGAAGATGTAGGCAATTTAATATGGTGTTTCCTTGGGCTGCTGGATTTCTTCTTCCAGAGCTATGACTGTTGGATCAGTTTAACTGTTCTCTATGTGGTAATGACTTAAAGTACTAAATTTTATTGTTACTATTAGTATTTAGAAAGCACAGATATTTGTTTGCACAGTTTATGGAGCTTCAGGATGGTATTTTCTTTGTATTTTTTTTCAAAATTAATATTCTGTGAGACAGAAAATTGTTTATGAGTAATTTTCAGTATTGAGCCTTTATCCTCTCTGTTTAGCATGTTTATCGAGACTCACAGAAAGAGCTATCTGCATCTCATCTTCCATTTGTTCATTTCTATTATCACAGTAGTTCTTCAGTAGAGTTGGTAACCTGTGTTATTTTCTCAGCCTCATGTAGTAAATAATGGTACATGTCTGAAGCTCATCAAAACAGCAAATAGAATGGCATACAACACATCATCCTTTCAAAATTGCCACGGCAGGGAGGGATGGCAGTGCATCCATTACCTCTGTTATTTCTCACAATGAAAGCTTATTTTTTCTGCCTACGGATGGCAAGGCAGCTACAGAAAAAGCTGAAAGCTACATGAGGAAGTGCTGCTTCTGAAGAACATTGTTTCTTTTTGTCCAAGGAGTAACCTGCACCAGGTTGTTCATGCTGTAATCTCTACCTTTGTGCCTCTGTTCTCACCCTTTCCTTTTTTTCTCCTCTAGTCTAACTGGAGAATACCACTTTATAGCCTGGTGTCATGGTTGCTACTCTACAAGTAATTTCTCTATAATTTAGCACCACGACAACTAAGACACTTTTTTCACAGGCTTATCCTTTCGTTATCTTTTTGAGCCAAGGGTATATGACTGTTTATGGAAAGAGAGTCTTGAATTACTGAAAGTGTAAGAACTGGATCCGATCCCCAAAGTACTTTGCTCCTTCACATGGACATAAGACACATAAGTTTACCTCCATGAATTTCTGTGACATGAGACTCAGCAAGCTGCCACACAGTAAATTCAATTGAAACCTCTTGTGTACACACACTTATTGAAAAAGTGTGAGAGGTCGAGTATGTATCTGCACATAGGTTGTTCCTGGGGAGAATCTGACCCTACGTGATCACATTCTTCTCTGTCTTGCAATCACTCTCACATCTGCGAAGGTCCCTTACAGATTGATGTCAGTATTTTTCTAAGAGGCTAAATGTGGGACTGAGAAAAGAGATACAGCCATACCTGACCAATACTCAGAACTCTCTTTTCAACAAAAGATAGAAAGTTATATTGCTCATATAGTTAATATCCAACTATCAAAACAGCAGTGCCAGTAGTCTGTGTGCTGCACACTGCTGAGGTGAATAACATTGTCCTCTCTCTCCTAACCAAGTTAATACTAAACAAGAATTTATACTTGTTTTATTCTTCTAGTGATAAATAAAAACAACACCTTTTTCTAACAGGTGTAATTTCATCTTGGTTAATGTATGAGCTGCATCCTCCATGAGTGTGTGTAGGCAAGTGTTGATTTATTTTGGCTGTGTGGAATAACTGACACTTATGACTCTAACCTAATTTAGTCTCTTTGCCTCTGGAATGCTAGTATCCAAAAGCAAACCAAGTGATTTTTTAGAGCTGACACTACTGCAGGTTTTTGTTTTGTTAGTTTGCAATATGTGTGACAACTACAACTTTGTCCAAATTCTGTTGAATGTAATGCATTGCATAACATGCCATAGAGCCTGTTGACTTATGTGAGCTACGTGGACTGCAGATGTATTGCTGTTTCACTGCAAGAAGACTGAAAGTGCCGCTTACTTTTGAGAGAAGAACAGAAACCTCAGAATACCAGAATCTCACATCTTTCTGATTTTGTGTTGGAATAGATAAGTTAGTGCTTCTGTTGTGCCAATAAAAATAAATAAATAGAAAAAGAGAGAAAGCATCTTTCCTAAAGAAACTATGTAGGAGAAGAGACCTTTCTCTTCTGAACAAAGGACAGAGGGCTACTGTCAGCTCATGTGTCTAAAATGCATGTGATTTGGTTCTTATGCAGAATAACTAATAATCACTTTTAAAGAAAATGTGAATAGAATTTAATAGAAATTCTTGAAAAGTATTTCCTTTTCTCCAGGAAAACAAAACCTGAAGAATATGCACAATTCTTACCTAACAGAAAGAGGGAAAAAAACCACCTTCGATCTAAGATGAGATATTACGTTTATAGTTAATGATACTGTTATAAGTTAAAAAAAAAATACATTTATAGAAGTGCTGGAGCAGGAGTCTTAAATCCAGTGGTCTAGTTACCAGCTTTGCAGGATAAAATTAAATCAGTACATTTAAAAACAATTTTATTTTATTCTTTGCATTTCCCCGGCGTAGTTGCTGAAGCATCAGTACCAGAGAATCTGTTCCTAGGACATTTCTCCTCCAGAGTAATGCTGGGATAAGTCATTTAGCAGGAGATCAAAGCTGCATTTTCAATGCAGAGAAATGGTGGGCCCATGTGAACCTAATGAGATTCAACATGGCCAAGTGCAAGGTGTTGCACTTGGGTTGGGGCAGAGCTGGCCACTCTAAAAGTCCTCCAAAATAGTATGTCAAATGCAAGCAAAGAGGAAAAGTTGTCAAAATTCTAACTTATTTTTGTGGCTTTTTTGCTCTCACTCTACGTGTTTTTGGAGAAGGGGCTGACATGAGTGTGTTGTCTTTTTATTTTTTAATGGTGTCTTCATTCAAAATACCATATCACCACATACTAGGACTTCACTTGAATTTCTTAATTGGCATGTATGTGACAAATTTGTAATAGCTTATCCTAAGGAAATTCTTGAGCTAAATTAAAACTGAGTTAAGGTTTTGATAACGTCATGCACAAAATGTAAATTTTAGAGGGAAGTTTTAACTGTCCCCAGCCAGAACAGTATTGTTTCCCACTTCACCCTTCCTCAGAAAATGTCTTCCACACACTTTTTCTGCCTTGCATCCTTGCATGCAAAGGACATAACACTGGAGAAAAGTGTATTTCACTGTTTTAAACCCTGCAGTAAGAAGCTGGACTTCAACTTCTTCGGAGTCAATCCTTCAGTTCAAACAGAATCAACAGGCAGTCATCTTCCCTTGAAGAGTGAGGAAGTGTTTCTCCCCATTTTGCAGGTAGAGGAAAGCTGACACAAGAATGCCGCGTGGTGTGACTCCAGTATAGCCCTGCTAAAACCCAGCCTGGTGCCTTCATACTGGGGCTAATTATTATACATCATATTGCTCTTCCTTTGTCTTATGGGCTGCGCGGTCGGGCGGTGGCTTTATGCTGCTGTTTTAGGAAGTGGCACTGTGTTAGCTCTATTCCCACCAGCTGACAGAGATGCAAGAATTTCATTAGCGTGATAACTGCTCTCATTCTGGCTGATATCACATGAAAATGTAGTTTGAAAATACCTTCCAGGGCTGCTGTGGTGGCCCAGATACAGCCGTGTCAGAGACCCCAATTCATTTTGCAGCCTTTCAGTCCTCTAGGTGCCACATTTGCTAAGTAGGCTCCCACAGGTTTCTCCACAGCAGGCAGAAGGGCAGCTGGGCAAAGAGCTTAGTCAGTCCTTCAGCAAGTTGGACATTTGCTGGAGATTCATCAAGAAATGCTTCCAATGCAGTGCTTCCTAAGGGTGCTTTAATTAGCACAAGGGCTTGCAACCTTTTCTATGCCAGGAAGTTATCTCACAGCAGCAAGGCAGATCTTTCTCCTGGCTTGATCTGAAAAGGAGCTGCGAGTCTCTTATGCAACATGACTGCAAAACAAAGAGCTGCCGCATGCGAGTTATGGATTAAAATGTGCGTGCACTCAACTTTATTTAGAGGAAACAAAGTTCAAATCTTGAAAGCCTGAGAATTCACAAAATAAAATTTGTCTGAACATCCCGCTTCCCAGACAGAGAGTACAGTCATGCCCTGTGACTCCTACATCCTCTCAGAAAGCCCTGACTAGCTACCACAGAGCACCCATCTCCTCCTGGATAAACAACAGACTACAAATTCATCACAAAAATTGGCAAATAATGTTGAATAATAAATATATTTGAGACAATTGCACTGTGTGTTGAATAATAAATATATTTGAGACAATTGTACTGTGTTGGCTGACAGTTCATTAGAAAAGAAGAGTTGAAATTGATCAAATGAATTGTTTGTTACTAATTATTTGCCTAATACTAGCTGTGATGTGAGACCTTGAGGGGGAGAATAAATTATCTTAATGAGGGATTAGGTTAAGGCATGTTATAAATTCTCATTTCAAGAGCTAACCCCGCCATTAATGCATTTGCCTATAACTGTGAATCTTCGTTAATAGCTGCCTGTCTCCTTTGTACTGCGTAGTATGTTCCTCGCTTCTAAACCCATGTTCTGTATAGGAAGTACATGGCCTCCAGATTTTACCTTCATTAGAAACACCTATGAGGAAATAACAATACTATGTAGGCTGCAGGGTGTATTTCACTATGGAGAAAGAAATATTCACATTAGAAGGGCAGATGGAGTTCCAGATACCTTTTCCTGTGGGCTGACCACATCCCTGCTCGGTTTTTGAAAACCACATTTAGGTCGTGCACATGGCTTTAGAGGGGTGGTTTTCCAAGTGAAATCAGTGGAGAAATGGGGATAAACTGCCTCACACATTGGAAGGGAAAGAGCGACAAGGATGCATACATTATTTTGCTTGTAGTAGAGTTCCGTCTTATGATCTGAATGCTGTACAAGCCCATGAAGATAATGTTAGCCTCTGACAGTCCAAGCAGCAAGTGTTTAAGACCCGATCTTCTTCGACTGAGGTTCTGTAGCCACATTATTATCACATTTAATTACTATAACTGCTCTTAATAATTCATAGCAAAATGAGAGAAAGGTAGATCACAGGCCAGTTGAGATAGGGACCATTCCTCTATACATATTTTATGTATGCTCCCTCTCAGGCATTGCTTCCTAAAAGATCAGCAATGCCGGTTATTGTGTAAATTGAGGGAGGAGAAGTAGGAGGGCCTATCAGGTGGTGGTCTTGCCTTTCTGTGAACTTTGGTTGGTTTAGAATTTATTTAATCAAAGATCCTCTGTATTTTTAAGACCTGATATAATGCTTCAGTTTGCCAAGACCATTATAGCGCTTTACAAACGGTCCTTTATTTACCTTCTGTTTGTTTTGGCAGATGCACGTGGCTGGTTTTTCCCAGTTACCTGTCTCCTCCTTTCTTCAGCACCTGGTGGGCGATCAGCAGTGCTTGGGGAGCACCCAGGCCATGGAAGGCTGCTAATGCAAATGGCCAGAGCCCCCTGGAGATGCTGTGCCTTTCACTGGAAACAAAGTGAGGCCCTCTGTGCTTCCAGAGAGGCCTGTTTCAGGGCACCTTGAAGCCCCTCACTATTGAGATTCAGAGCAAAAACGAACTCCCCAGCATTCACTATCCTATTCAGTATCAATTCAGAGCGGCACTTGAGTGTTTGTGTTTGTACGCAAAGATTCATCACATTTGGGGGTCAGCTACCTTGTCAGCTCCACAAACTCATGCGTGCACACACACACAGAGGGAAGGAAAAATGAGCTTCGTGCACTCCATTCATGTCAGAACTCAACAACTTTAAGAGCACAAATATTCTGCAGTCACTCATGAAAAGAAATTTTTAATAATAAATATCTAACAATTAATGGGCTGGTAGCTGCAGTTGTCTTCAGGGCATAATATCTAATTTCCTTGCAATGTTTCATATCCTTACTTTTCACGCTGCAACAGTCTATCATTAAAACCGAATGCAGGTTTCTATCACTTTTATTTATTTTTCAAATCAACTTATAAATCAGTGCCAGGCCTTGTTACAGATGAGTTCCAATAAATTATCGGCTGTGGACAAATCCTGAATGTTAAACATCCTTCGCTTCTCCTTTTCTCTTCCACTGCCTGTGCTCCGCCGTAGCGCTCTGAGCCTGGAGCACACGGCAGGTGGGGATTTTGCAGGATGTTAAACTAGATGAAAACCTGGCTACTTAATTAAGTGCTGTTTAGATAATGTGTTTTAAAATGTATTTGGTTTTCTGAAAAAAAAAACAAAAACATCAAAACGTAAGGATAGTTTTACAACAAAACTAACATCTCTGAACTTTAGTAAGAAGGGCATCAGCTCTTTTATTTCTGCCTGACAGGTAATTCCCATAGCCACTTTGAACCCTAATCTAAATCGTGTTAATCCTTCTCCCAAAATGCCATCATTGCCCTTTGGAAACAGGCCACAAGTGCTTTTGTGACCTAATGCTAACTTTTCCTTAGCTGATCCATCACTTCTAAATTACTGAAATTAAGATGGTGAGGCACTGGGGCAGGCTGCCCAGAGAAGTTGTGGATGCCCCATCCCTGGAGGTGGTCAAGGCCAGGTTGGATGGGACCCTGGGCAGCCCAAGCTGGTGCCTGATTTAGTGGTTGGCAACCCTGTCTACGGAACAGGGGTTGGAACCTGGCGATCCTTGAGTTCCCTTCCAATCCAAGTCATTCTATGATTCTATTGCTGGTTTCACCATGACACCATCAGCGAAGCACATTTATAGCTCTGCCATTAGGCTGAGGTACACACAGTGAACTACAGTGACGTATGGAAAACTATTTTAATTAGTAAAGTGATTTTTGAAATATTTAGGAATGCAATTGTCTAAAGCTGTGGTGTGACAGCAAGTGACATAGCTGCAGTCCTTAGTCTTGAAGAACTCTGTATCAGATGAACAGGAGCATGAAATAAAGATGCCCCAAAACCATACACATATACAAAACCCACTCCAAAATGTTGTTTTCTCCCATTCCTCCTTTTATTTTTGTGTCTCCTCCATTCTGCTTTTGCATCTTCTGTTTTGATTTTTTTTCTCTTTCACACCTTTTGGGTTTTCAGTCCTTTTCGCCTGTTGCTAGGCATCATGGTTTCCAATCCACAGAGTCTGACTTGTTTAGTTTTACTGTCATGAACTCAAGGAAACTCCAACCCATTACTTGAACCATAAAGTGAACCAAGTGGAAATTGCCCACGGTTCTTTCTGTTCTTCTCCTTTCTTATTTCTTATTTTGTAGTGTATTTTGTTTGTAGTGTAAATCAAACCAAAACAATGCAAACAAACAAAGAAAAAAGCAACACAAATATCTGTTCTGCTATTAGATTCACTGATAATTTAATGGTATTTCTAGGCATTGTCTGACATTTATTTTGCTGGATAAATTAATTCATCTGGTGTGTTGTTGAGTGGCAGACAAACTTAAACCATGGCAAAGTAAAAGGAAACCCTTGAAATCCTAGAAGAAAAATGAGTTTCTGCTAAATCTTGATTCAGATGAGAACCAGAAGTATGCAGCCTTTTTAGACGCTTACTTTTTTTCCATCTGAACACAGAAGCAAACCATACCTTGTGACTATATGTGCCAACTTCCAGTTTCATCTGAATGCAGTGAGAAAATTCTCGCTGTGTGTTCCAGGTCTCTTTTGATTCCTGCCCAAATAACTAATAATCTTTTTTGTGCATCTTTTTTTCCAGATACCATCCATTATTTCAGTAAAGCAAGTTGCTTTCTTCCTGGGTTCTTGTAATATGCCAGATGAAGCTCTAACATTCCTATGGCAAAGTAATTATATATAACATGTTCTTTCTCATTGCTCCTCGGATTAGATACTCTTATTGGCAAAGACACTGCCTTGTGGTTTGCTCTGCATCCCTTGTGAGTGCAACAGGAAGTGCATAGATAAACACTGGCACAGAGATGAGCCACATACTCTTCCTCTGATGAAAGGTGCAACTTACTTTCTACTATGCACGTGCAACTGCTTTGCTCTAGTTATCAGTTCATAGGAATGACTGGCGAGGGAAATTAAGACTATTTTGATCTGCAAAACATGCAAATTTGAGGACAGAGCAAAAATACTAGATGGACTCTGCTATCTTGCCCTGATGTACAAAGTTTAATTCAACTAATTTACACTGCTAGTGCGATATAACAAGCTGTCTACAAGTACTAAACAAGGACTTCACAGATGTTTTACATTTGGACCCTATAAGTCAAAGCCATTGTTTTTGCTTCCTTCCCCATAATTCTACCTAAGCAATAAGCAAAAAGAAAAAAAAAACATTATTTTCAACTCTCTCCAGTGAACCTTTTGAGATTATTTCAAACATGCTTGATAGAGCTGAAAGGAGTGCACTTACACGTTCACTTACTACCTGTAGAAGTTAAGCTAGACAGGACAGACATTCTTATCACCCACTACGGGTACAACTCAGGGCTTACAGAAGGATTTATGTGACTGAAAAATAATAACTGATATGACTTTTGTTGTAAAGGCATTTCTTTCTCCATCTTCTAAAACCACTACACTTCTTTGCACTGCACACAGCAGTGCTGCCTTATAGGGCATATGCATCAGGACTCCAGTTTACCTTCACAAGCTCTCCCATTGACCCCATAGGAAGTGTGGGACGAATCCCTCTCCTTCTGCATCTCCACTCAATGAGTTCCTGAGGCGGACCAGTAAGGAATGCCACTTCCCAGAATAGCTGTGAGGCCTAATTAATCTGCAGGGTGCTCGGAGTTGTTTGAAAGAAAAGCACTACAGAAGTGGAAAAGTATGAATTATTATTATTATTTCACAGGAGTCCTTTTCATTGTCCTAATGAACAATCTGTGCCTGGCAGAAGACTGCCTTCAAATCTTTCTAGACACGAGTTCTATTAACATACAAACGAACAGGTCACACTGCTCGTGCAGCAGAACTCTTTAGCATGTTAATGACAAATTCACACCAGTGGCCCCTCAGTGCTCTGGAGAAATACAGGTTTTGCTCGGCACTTAATAAAAAAAGGCCATCATAAAATATGTCACTTGGGGCCGATTAATATTGTCGCAAGAGATAAAAATGAAGAGGAAAATGACATAAATTTATCTTTTCATGGGTGCCAAATTTGAGTAATAGAGTCATAGAACATCCCAATTAGGAAGCGACCCATAAGGAACATTGAGACCACCTCCTGGCCCCACACAGCACCATCCAAAATCCAACACTTATGTCTGAGAGCGCTGTCCCAACGCTCCTTGAACTCTGACACTTCGGGCCATGCCCAATGCCTTGGGCAGCCTGTTCCATGCCCACCTGCTCCTAACCCCCAACCTGACCCTCCCATCCCCTGACGCAGCTCCATGCCATTCCCTTGGGTCCTGTCTCTGTCACCAGAGAGTAGAGATCAGCGCTGCCCCTCCGCTCCCTGTGAGGAGCTGCAGCCACCATGAGGCATTGCACATGATGCAATGCCCATCAGTTGCTAGGACATTGAAATGAGCTCAAAGTGAACATGCACTGATGTGCCAAGGGCCTCCAGAAGCCTCAGGAGATGTAGGGCCAGCCCATACCAGACACCACCAGGGAACTGCAGCTCTGGATGTCTGTGACCTCAGTATCCATCTCATGGTGCCAGTTGCTTCGTTTAGGTCTTCAGTGCAAGATGAGCATTTCTGACAAGCTGGCCCAGCCTGTCAACAGATGGTCTCTTCTTAAAATTGTGACCACTGCTTTACTTCACAGTTTTGAACGTGTTTTAGATGGGAAAAGAAATAAGATACATTTGTGCTCCTTATCTCTTGCAAAGAGTAGTGTAAGGTTTGGTGTTGGGGGGGGAGGAGGGTGTCAGTTATGTTTTCCTTTGCTTTTGCTTTAAATCAGGGTTTCTCTTTGTCACTTATATGAGTTATGACGATAAGAGAAGAAAACTGCGCTCTAAGGACTTGACCCATGGCCTGACATCAGCAGAAAGCACTCTCCTTGATTCTCTGGGGCTTTGGATCAAGCCCTAAGTTGGGAAACATTTTGTTCTTGTGAAACATAGTTCAGTGGCAAGATTTTTATACATGCATTTAGAAGTAGTTCTCTTGTTATATACACTTCATTAACTTCCCTTTGCCATTTTTAATTTAGAAGCCAACATCTGCAGAGGGGCACTGGAGTGCACAGTGTCATTACCCCAAGTCAGTGCAGGTTCCCGTTGCATTGTCCATGATGTATGCAGGAGAAAAGTGAATTGATCCATAGGGAGAAAACCCTTCAGGGCTTACAGCCGCTAAGCAGAGCGATCACACAGAGCCCTGCACCAGCCAGAGGCTTTCCACCTGCTGCTCCACTCAGAAACTCTCTATACACACACTGAAAATCATGGCAGGGATTTCAGATGGCATACTAACACGAATGGTGCCATTTGAAATTCAATCAATTAATATTATGGAGAGGTAAAACCATTACTATAGCAGGTATATTGCTGTTGCCCTCATAGAGCTAAACACTGTACCAAGTGCTAGTACAAGTGGTTTTCTGTATCCTGTAAAGGTTAGATTCTGTCTTTGAGGATTTCATGCTATTCTCTTTCTGATTAGTCCTTATTTTATACTAGGTTAGCAAGGAACTTTATAGAGGAGTAAAGGACCAAATGAAACTGAAATATTGTATAATTGGTATTTTAATTGCACAGATACCAGCTTCAGTATTCCAGTGGCAACCTAGGTTATAATATTTACAATGAAAAGAGCAACAGAGATACTTCCTCACAGGCTTTTAATTGGAATGCATATGAAATCACCTTACGAAGGTGTGGGATGCCTGAAGCATGCACATGATGGGCAGGAAGGTGACTTTGTGAACCAGCATCTGGAAAGGACACAGCCTGTGGCATGGTTTAAGAACAGTTCACTCAATGATTCCTAACTGTGGGGAAGGCAAATTTTGCCACTCCAGGAATGGAAAGCTGAGCCTTGGGCAAAGGAAATGGAAAGGATGATACTGTGATGTTAGAGGGCACAGTGGAAACATGCTTTTTGCACTTGCTGCCCCAGGAGAAATGGGAAGGCTGGGAGAGGACTTCCCTCTTGGGTCTGCAGGGAAGGATGATAGTTGCCAGCTGTCCTAGATGCAGCAGGTCCTCAGTCATCTAACCTCTCACATGGCAGCAGCATAAGAAGCAGTACTGGCAAGCTTTGTTTGCTAGAAAAAATTAATCCACCATGCTTGTGTTGTTTTGCTCTTCCTAGCAGCCAGCCACCCTAGGAAGCTGCCTCCTTTCCTGTGCCTGCAGCAAGCCCTGCTGTGAGAGCATTCTGCCTGTATCCTTGCCCATGATAGCATTGCACCAAACAGACTGGAATAGATAAACCTCTGCTGCTGACACCAACGTGAGTCCTGTGGCTGAGCAATCATCTCTAGATATGCATGTGGGCAGCGAAGATGGTGAGCTGTTCACAGCACTGAGGTTGTCCCGGCAAAGAAAGACTAAACCTCTGCAGGCTCCCACCGTGGTCCACAGGGAAAGAAAGAGTCCTCTAAAGGGTGGTGGAGGCTATGTGCAAGGATTTCTGTGGGCTAAGACAGTAATGTTTTGTTCAGCATTCTCAGATGGTCATATTTTTGCACCTCAAGAAAGGATCTGATTTTCAAAGGTGCTATCTGCCCACCAGGTCTCATAGAAGTAAATGGAATTGCTTTGATTAACATTTTGGAAAACTAGAGAGCTGTTTTATAACAATTTAACAGGGTTCTGGAATCCTACTTGAAAGCTTTCTTTTTATCTGATTTTAGCCATCTTATGGAGCACTGTTACATCACAGTAAATTTCTGTTTGTATGACACAGAGAGCAAAGAAGGAGAAAGAAAGAAAGAAACCAGCATATCAGCCAGACTGAAGACGGACATGACCTCACCTGTTTGTCAAATACAATCAAAGTCAATGCAAAAGTGTCACTAAATCCCTTTTAATGAACTCTCCTCAAAGGACTTTTATGTGTAGAGATCCATTATTAAATACTTTGCAATGTAACTCACTACACACCAAATGATCAGTAAGGCATGTGACTAGGAGCCAATTATAAGACAATTTTAGATTTTACCAAATCCACTAAAACAGCCAAGGCCTGCAAAGACCTGTAGCCAGGCTAAAGACTGCTTCATCTCCTATTTCTAGTAAATAACATCTATTAAGCACTAGCAAAATGAAGTCTTAAACTGGCCAAGATTTTTGATTCTTAGAAAAAGGTGAACTCACTTTTCAGTAGAAAATGTCCACTGCCATGCAAACATGTTATGTCCTGATTCTCATCCCACATATATTATTTTCTTTGAAAAATTCTGATTACCATTTTGGTTTGCTTTGGTTTGGGTTTTTTTTGGGGGGAGGGGGGATTTGGTTTTTGTTTTTGCTTTACATTTTGCGTGTGTTTTGTTTTGTTTTAATTATGCTTTTATCCAAAGATACAGCTGGATTTTAACAAGCAAGCCAGCACATAGAGTAGCTGAGTCATTGCCATCAAATGCCTTGTGCCCATTTCCATTTCCACTGAACTCAGGAAGAAGATGGAAAGAGTAGAGTGCTGTTCTGACAGACATCAGCAAATATTGTAGAGTTCTTTGGAATTTATCAGAGTGCAAGAGCCCATGTATATATACGATCTTATCCCAGTGTGAAAAGCAGGAGAATGGTGACAAAGTAAGAATATTTATATGAATTTCCAAGTAACATTTTGTGGCATATTTTACTCAAGAGTTCATGATCTTCCATTCCAATCTTAGAATCCACCACCTACAATAATATTTCTTCCTTCTCTGTCTTTCTCCACATTTATATACAGTATCTGCATATATGACATCTGCATTCTCCAAATACGAAAAAAATACAAATTTTGGGACCATAGAATTTAATTATAGATTTAATAGGTCTTCCTTTCAGACAGAGATCAGATAAGTAACTTTTTGTTGTATTAATACCTATCTACTTGTTGATGAATATTCTTCTGCAAGTAAAAGGCACTTTTTTTGATTTTAATAAATCCAGTTGTACACAAATTCAGGGCATTTGACCATAAGTATTCTAGCAAGTCTTTCTAGGAAACAGTAAAGAAAATTCAAAACTTTACCTGTAAGAATAAAGCTGACTAGAGTATTTGGAGAGGTTGACAATCAGTGTGACACTGTATTTAGGGAAAAATCCTCATTTTTTCTTGTTGAGACAGACTCAAAACATACTGAAGTGAGTAGGAAAAAGTCCATTAACTTCAGTGAGCTCTGGGTGAAGATTCTGGTCTAGGAAGAAGGATGCTGCTGCTTTGCAGCAAGCCTAGCAGTTATCTTATCCCCTACACGTATCCAAAAAGCAATTTAACGCACCAGCAGCAGTTGCCTATTAATCGGGCTAGAAAAAAGGTAGCCTGCGAGGGTGGGTTTAAAAGAAGAATGTGGCACTATTATGTATTGCTTGCAAAGTAAACAAGCAACATCAGTATAGTCATTTCCTAATTACGAGCTGTTTCATAAACTGTAAATGCTAACATGGGAGAAGTAAATCATAGCAATTTAATTAATAAAACACTTTAGACAATTAAATCCATATGTGCATGTCCCGGGGCACAACATCAATAATAGAAGCTTGCAGGCATATTTTGGAAATTTTATGCAATCATTTGCAGATCTTGTAGTCAATAATTGGTACAAACTATTTTAACTCTTCCTTGCCTAGTCTGGAAAAGAGAAATGAATTATTAATTATTATTATTGTTATTGATTTCATTCCAGTTATTATGTTACCTATTTTCTTTACATACTATGTGTCTAATCTAAAATGATTTCTATACAGTCTGAAAAAGGAGTTTGATTTCTTCCTTAGATGTATATGAGCTCTGTAAGCAGTGTAATGAATTAACTTTGTCCTTTGAAGGCAGTAAAATTGTCTTCCCAATCTGCAGAGCTAAACTGCAAATGGCAGACACACCAGAACTTCAGGGCTCTGAAGTCTGAATCCAATTTCCAAACAAAGGGCCCTGTGCCCTGGAGGATATTTCTGTGATGAAAGCTGTCTTAAAAGTTTTTGAAGACCTTAAGCACAGAGGTAAATGGAGACTATACTAACTATGCAGAAAAGCAACCAGTAGCAGTAACCAAAGCAGCGTAGACTTGTACAGATCTCCTGTGAAACACAGCGGTTAGTTGTAGGATACGAACCTCTATAATTTGGAATACCTAGCACCCTATAGTGCCTGTTCAAGTCGGGAGTCCATTTAACCACAATAGCATAGCCACATGCCCTGGCAAAGTGGCCACACTCCATTTTCACACAGACAATCTGCCAGAAATATTCCGAACTTAAAAAATGTTGAAAATCTCTGAGGAGCTAGCTACAAGATGAAGAAATTGGCTATGGCTAAACTCAGGCGACACTCAAAGGACTGGCCAAGGACTGCGTCCCCACCAGCCAAAGGAAAGTTCCTGTTCATTAAGAGAGTGCTGGAGTTTTCTAAGGCTCATTAAGCTTGGAGAAGTAAATAGTATCACTTTCCTGAAGAACTTTCCTTCACCCTCCAACCAAAGAGGAAATTTTCTCCCTTCCTCCTAGATGAGGATCTGGCCACTGGCAAGTACTCAGGTAACAGAGCAGATGGGCTGAAGCTGACAGGGAATGTAGCTGTGAATTCTCAGGGTTCTTTCTGTCACGTGCACTGCATGACAGCAGTCCTTCCACCGGCTCCCCACTAATTTCCAGTGTCCATGTAAATCTTTGTTCTTACAACCTCAAGCTTTAATGAATCCAACTCTGGCAACATCAAAGCATGGTATGATCTCTGAACCACTGTAACTGCATCTCTTCTGGGACAATGCAAATCATAAAGACTTTTAAAGCAATTAATGGATTCAGCCCCATTTACATCAAAGTTCCAGTTCTGATTTATGCACTGCCATGACAGCAGCGCTCCTTTGGGACAAGGCAGCTCACAAAATCCCAGAAGTAGCACATAAATGCTGGGAACATCTTCAACTAAGTGGATCTTATAAGGGGACAGTCTTCTACCTTGGGACAGTCTTTCAAACAGGAGTTAAACAAACATTAAGTTACCCAGAGATAACAGTCAAACCATAAGAGAAACACTTTCCCCTTACAGTTTAAGCCCCCGGACCTTAACTGTCTACCTTCTCTGAACCTTAAACTTCCACCCACTTCCCAATTAGAACCAAAGAGGAGATGTAACCCGCAAAGGAAGGCCTGCCAAAGACTGAAGGAAATCTACCTGAGGCTTCACCATTTCTGTTGATTTCACATGAAAATAAAAGGAAGATGACTTAGAATTGTTGAGTAGGTAAGGAGAGAGTTGAATTAGCTGGGAAGCCACTGCTTACTTATAAAGATACCACAGAGAAAAATCCATCCTATATTTGAGAGCAAACTATCACTTCCCGTGAATTCCAGCTTTTCTTGCATTCTTGTCACAAGTTATGGAGGTATTGCTCTTACCTTTCTCATAACAGAAAGTCAAGGGTCTGAACATTTGTCTCTCCTCTTGATCTTTAGGGATGATAGTTCCACTGCTACTGTTATTTGCGGGATCAGGATTTCATACAAGACAATCTGTTGAGTATTTGAGGTGTTCTGAGGGAATAAAGTAAGTATGAATCACTGGTACAGTTACTGATAATGATGCAAAAAAGATTGTCTGCTGGTAGGGAAAGAAAATTCAGTAACATTGTAGAAATATGGATTACAGGAATGTCTTTGTTCAATTGAAAATAATTGTAAATTGAAACTTGGCTTTTTCAAGTTCCTTCTTAGTTATTGTGATTCAGACATTTGGTAATTCAATACACTGTACCACAGCAGTTTAATTTTAAACTGTGAAGGCATTTGCAGCATGAAATCCTAACATGGGGGACGTTAGTTATAACTGTGCTAGCCATTATTAAGTTGTCGATATGTAATGACGAGTATTTGCTTTTTATTCTTATTTAGAATTCTTTTCTACCCAGTAGAACATAGTAAAACTCTATTTGTTCATATGCATTGTCACAGCATGGGCCAATATCAAAATGAATAATGCTGAGGTGGTTACTGGCAAAGCATTATGGCAAATACACTCAAATGATATCGTTTATATGTAAATCCTGCTCCAGTTCATCAGATATTAAGCAGTTTCAAAGTCATCGCATTGCTTAGCGACTCATTTAGAAGAGTTTCTGCTATAGTACTTTAATTCCTGTCCAGCTTCTGCTGATGAGAGGTCAGCAAATATCCTCACTACATTTCAAGTCCCACTGCACAGCCATGCTAGCAAATGTTGCCTCTGACAACCCTGCTGCTGGATTCTGTTGCCTCAGCTATAAGACTGTCTTGACATTGGACATCAGTTTTCCCCTATGTGGTTCACTGGCTTCTATACTGCAGAAAATCTTAATTGAAAGATCAAAACAAGCACACAGTCTCTAGGGGAACTGGCACATGGTGTTGGCCAGCTGCTTTCTCCACTTTGGAGCTGAGATGTTACCTCAAATGGCAAAAGTTAAGTTTCACAGAAAAGTCCTCACAAGAGACTTAAAAGTACTACTTTTAGTTGTTCTGGGTAAGCAGTGAATTTCACACCTAGCGTGATGAGCTGGGATGTTCAGTCCATGGAGGCTCATCCAAAGTCCTCTGAGGCCAACAGAAAAATAATAGTAGAACAAATATCTACTGTGTTCTTCACCATCCATTCATTGCAAACTTAAATTAGCTTCACCCACATGGCTCAGATAAAATATGGAATGCTGTTTCATTTTATCTATTTGCTTTACTATGAAGATTAACATCTTATTTTGAGAACATTATTTTACTTCTTTTAGCAACATCATAGGTATCTGGAAGAGCAGAAAAGTGACCACCATGTACAAACTGTGCTCTGCGAGTTTCAGAGATAACTTAAACCACACAGAATATACCATGCAGCAATTTTGGTTAGTCCAAAGGGTGGTTGTTGGGTTGTTGTTTTTTAATATTGTTTAAGTTTGTATCTTGAGGTGAATCATCACACTTTTAGAATCAAACCTTCCATTCTAAATGAGTAAATAATTCATTAAAAACTGAATCTATTTTAAATATTGTACCTACATATGCTTTCAGAGTGACCATACGTATCTTTTATTTATAATGTAACTACAAATTATGTTTTATCAGTGAAATACAACACTGACTGTTTTAGCACTTTCTTTTTAATAGGCCAAAAAAAATTAAATTTTAAAGGCTACAAATTCTTCAAAACTTAGAGATAATATTAGCTCCTGCTCTACTTTCAATTTAAGCCAACAAATAGTCCAAAAGGCTGTGATATTGTTCTGTTTATGAGAAAGAAACTACTCTTTATGTTATCCCTTTTGTTTCCAGAATTTTTGTTACAGAATGTGCTACATATTTTAATTGAATGCAAAAGAAATTAAGATTCAGTATTGAATATCTAAATTATTTTATATTGTTTGATCTAAGAATTTTGAAAACAGGGAAGATCCTGATTTTCAATTTCACTGTGCTTTTCCAGATGCATCTCTCACGTGGAAATAATGCACTCATGTAAAAGTTGATAAATCCTATGTGAAAAAGCAATTTCAGTGTGAAATTTAATTGTTCTCACATTTCCAGTTAAAAAGATCACTATTCTTCTAATTTTGTAGAGTAAACTATATATATCTAGATTGGGTGCCATTTTAGTTTTCTTGATTTTTCCAGCCAACATATCAATGCTTTTGGATGACACTACAGGTAGACTTTGATATCTCTGATAGTATATGGTATTATGCAATTGTATTTATTTGCTGAAATTATACCCAAGAGCCCCAAAATAATTCGCAGAAGGTTATTAAACAGAAACTGTTCAAATTCATTAAAATGTTTTTTATCCATTCTATCGATACGGTTGTAGATTTGATTTTTAATGAGTGATTTATAGCAGAAAACTATCCTGCATGATTTAAATTTGTGATAGACAAGCTGTATTAAGTTCTGGGCTTAATGTGAGATATGAAGTATAAAATGCTGCTGCCAAGGTGGCACACTGCCTCCTTGAAAAGAGGTGAATGGTTGGAAGACTCTTAAACAGGAATGATATGAGTCTTTTCACACTACATGAACATGCCTTCATATTATCTAGAAAACATACCTGTAAGCATACAGAAATATATTGTCATTCTTACAGAAGAGAAGCTTCATGGCCTTGTGTGAATGTAGGAGGAAGCACTGAACATGTTAGACAGTCTTCCTTCAGGCCCTTAAGCAGCTGTAGTTGTGCCACATCCAAAAGAAGCGATTAGAGACTGCTTGAGGTGTGGAATATTGTCTTCCTAAACTGTATTCCCTCCCGTTATCAGCAAACTGATGTAAGACTTGATAGTTATTGTGAATGTTGAGCATTTTCATGGGGCTGTCAAGAACTGGAAGAATATAATGGTGAGCCATGATCATCATTATCATTATCGTCATTGGCGTTGTCATCAGCAGCAGCACAATAATAATAACAATGAAAAAAAAACCAACAAAACCAGAAAAATCTCACTGCTATTTGAAAACAAAGTCACGTGGCCAGATCATACAGATTTTAGAGAACATGGGGAGTGTGTAGCACATCATGGTGAGAAATGCTTTTTTTAAAGGAAAGAATTTAACTGTTGTTACTACAGAAGGAAAGTGGTGTGAATGTGAACAGCTCGTTGATATGTATAAACATGGACACAGTCAAAAATTAGAGTTGTCAATGGAAGAAGTTTTACTTAAAAATATTATTTAAATCCATGAAAGCCCACTAACTGTCAGAATTCGATGTTTTTCCTCTCTTCACTACGCTTAATAATAATAAAAACATATTTTCAGAAGAATGTATGAGATCATGGTGCTTTTTTTTGGTAATAATAGCTACATGGCTTTAGATATCTCTCCAGTAAATTATAATTTAATTTTCAGCTATTTAAAGGTCACTCTGAATAATATATATGCTGCTTAATAATCAGTTAAAATAATGGCACCTTTCAGGAGCGGAGGCTAATAGCACTATTGCCTTTGTGCAAGCCTTTGCTGTTTTCATTTGTTGTATGATCAGTGAAGCACGAGAGATATGCTGGAGCCAGATCTTCAGTCTCTCTTTCTTTCTTTTTTTAAATGGAAGGAACAAAAACCTTTCTGCAATCAGAAGTAATCTCTCCAAAGGTCTTTTAATTTAAAAAGTCATAAGTGTTAATTAGCTATTATTAAGTGCCCCCTGTATAAATTAACGTGATTGATGAAAAAATTAAGGGTAATGAAAAATGTAGCAATGCATGTATTTTTAAGAGACTATATTAAAGATGAAACTCCCCAAAGACAGAAACTAAGGCCTGCTGCACCCGTGCCCTGCCTTTATTAGTATTAATAATAAAAAATATGTAGATATGTATCTCAGGAATGCACATGGACACTTCGGATATGCCATTTTTAAGACATTTCTTACTTCATTGTGCAGTGAATACCAATTTCTGACAAAGACTTATTCCAGTGTGATATAATGTTTCCACTTTCTTCTAGTTTTGTGGATCAAAAGAAGGTTGTTTGAAAAAGGAAACTTGAATCCAGATGTACAGAGAAAAGAGAACTGAACTAGCTGATTGACTGCTTTTCTCATAAATTTTACATGTATCTTGATAGGATACTACTATGGTTTATAAAATAGGGATTCTCTGAGTACAGTTCTCCTTTTATCTGCTATCAGAATCAAAACCAAAAGTATAAAGAAGAGAAAGATCCATTTCTTAAAAGGCCAATTTTATTCTGCGTTAAAAACTGTTCTTGATTCTGCATTTGCTTACATGAAGCTGATTTGACCACCATCACTCTTAATAGCATTTCAGAAGGAATAGGCTAGAAGATGGGATGGCTGGACTGGATGATCTTGGAGGTCTTTTTCAACCTTGGTGATTCTATGATTCTATAATTCTAAGATAAGGCCACAGTCACTTCTCATCAAGAGATTTCTCCCAGTAGGGAATATTTGAATAAATAATATCAGATCTGAACATTTTGTTTGCTTCCTACTCACCCACTCAAAACATATACCTATAACATATAGGTGCTAGTTTAATTAGATTTTTGTTTTATATAACAGTCTTATGTGAAATCGTAATAATAATGTGATATACACTACATGAATATCCATTAAGGAACAGTTCCCACCAAAATCTAGATTTGCAACAAAAAGAGAAAGACTAAGAGAAACTGATTATGAGCGTTCTTATATGATATAAATGCAGGATCCCTCTCAAAATGACAGGAATTTAACCCTAGTCTCCAGGATGTCGTTTCTGCAGTGAGCAATTTCATAATTAGTAGCTGTATTGAAGCATGGTTTTCTATGATCCCATCTTGTTGTGAGACTGAAATCCTTGCTTGTTGCTCTGCCTCTCTTGGTTTGGTTTGCAGCCAGAAAAGAATCTACCTTTCCATGGGCTGCGAGAAAACTGTGGGGATGGGGAATGTCTGGTCACACCACGTATGATAACTGGATTTAATCTAAAACAATAGTAGCCTTGAATATCCATTACATTTCTGAAAATCTGGAACTCTTGTACTTCCAGATTCAGAAGTATTTTCTGTTTATGAAATCTTCACTGTGTTTTTCCTGTTTGATCTCATCTAGATCTTGAATCCATGTAAGCCTCAAGCTTTGATGCTATGCCAAGGCAAGATATTCTGTGGGGACAAAAACACCACTTTGTTTTGAATTTGTTCAATTTCTTTGATATCCTAATAGTTCTAATATTGGAAGATGAAGTGAAGAATCAACCTTTATCCAATCAGCATTAATAGCATAATTCAGGTCAGTACTCTTGAGACATCTTCTAGACCAAATTCCTCCTCAAAGCAGGGCAGGCTATTCAGAGCTTCATTCAAGCTGTTCATTCAAGCTCCAAGGAAGGAGACTGTACAACCTCTCTGCGCAGCCTGTTACACTGCTTGGATTTGCTTATGGGGAAAAAATTTTGTTGGGGAGCAGCAGGAGCCAGTCTGGGGTGCTGTCAACCATGGTGCTATCACAGAGCGCTGGAGGGTGCAACGGGCAGACCAGGGTGGTGACAACAAGTTCTATAAACCGTCCCAGAGAATGCAAAGGGCATAAGTTAGGTCCAAGATCCATCCATCCAGGGTCCTACTAGGAGTTCCTAGTAGGTTCCTAGTTGTTCCACGAAGAGACACAGCTGGAGAGAAAACTAGAGATAAATCCACAAATCTAAGTCTGAAGACCATGCAAAAGAGACAAGCTCAGAAACTGTTCTGGAGAGAGGTCCACTGATGGTATAGTCCAGGAAGGGGCTGACCTGAACTTAAATTTAACTCCTGGACCAATGTACTTTGACTTGATTCAGTTGCCCTCATATTGGTTTCTAATTCCAGCTTTGTAGACATATTGTAGCTGCCACACCAAAATACCATGCATACCAATTTCTTTACTATACCTGCCAGCATCAGGTGAGCATGCTGATTTCTCAAAGATACCTCAACTGGTTCTAGATAATTCTGTGTAGCCAAATGAATGAGGTTTCTGATGTTCCTGATGTTCCCTGTACAGGCGTTACAGCCCATAGCTTATCACCCTTGTCATCCTCTAGACACCCTCCAACTCTGCTGGATTATTTTGAAAGTAGAGTCAGTAGAGACCAGAATTCCTCATAAAGATACACATGTGCAGAGGCCTACTAACATTTTCTGGTTTCATATCTAACTCTTTCTAGGGCTAACATTTGGTTTCTTTGACCACTTTGGAACAGTTCTGGTGTTTTCATGTAAATACAGATTTTGTTGTCGTAGTATCTGGTTCCTGAGAGATAAGAAGCTGAACATTTTATGTATGAATCTGAGACAGTTTTTCTCCCACATGTCAGGGACATGTACCTACTGAATTTTATTTCTCTTTTAGAAGAATCTGCCTATAGTCTTAATTTTCATTCTACACAACCTGTACTCATTACTAGTACTTTTTAACTCCAAAGCACTTCATTTCTTAGCCTTAACTTTGTATATATGCTGTATGCATAATTTGAATCACTTTTTTTGTGCATGAGAAAAATACAAAACTGTTAACAAGGCTCATCTTACACTCTCAGTAATTTATTCTTTGAAAACCTTATTGCTTATGGCATAGTACAAAATTAATAGCAACACTTAATTACAAGCCCGGCTACTGTTGAGAAGAAAATACAGTAAAGAATAGTCAATCAGGACTTGAATCTAGTGAAAACTCACCATATGAACATCTGTTGTTATTTCAATTCATTATAATATATGAAAACAGTGTGAAAATTTCAGTCATAGCAGATCTCAGCTTGTGAGATGAAAAATACTTACATAGAATTACAGAATAATTTAGCTTTGATCAGACCTCTGGGACAAGTTGGTTTAAGCACAGCTCAGAACAGATACAGCTTGAGCTTTGGCCTGGCAAGTTTGGAGTAGCTGCAAGGACAGACACTGTGCAGTTTCTCTGGCAATCTGTTTCAATATTTGACTGCTCTCATTGTGATTTTTTTTCCTATTATCTAATCAGAATTCCCCTTATTTCAAGTTAGGGCCACTGCTCATTATCCTTTCACTATGAACTTCTGAAGAGACCTGCTTCTACCATTCCTATCTCTCTTGTGTAGTGTAAAACAGCAATGAGATTTCCCCCAAAGCCTTCTCTTTCCAGGTGAAAAGACTCACCTCCTTCAGTCACTCCTCATGTACAGAAGTGCTTCCACCACTTTTTGGCCCACCACTGAACTTTTCTTAGTATATTAAAATCTTTCTTGTACTGGGAAGACCAAAACAGGACAGAGTGCTACAGATGCAGTGTCCTGATACTTGGAGAGCTATAGTTATTATTTCTCTTTCAAGGTAGTGTCACAGGGTTCCTAGACCACTAGACAAAAGTTTCATTCTTGTTGGCATGAGATACAAGCATTGGAAAAAAGGATGACAGTTTCTTGATAGAAACAATAGTGGAGACTAGTTTCTGAGGATCCAGCAGTCCACAATCCTCATCTAGTATTAACCAACAATATGAAGACCATACAAGTATTCCAGTTCACACTAGTTTAGAAGATGCCTTGCTACACAAGCCACAAATGCACATGAAAGTCACAAAGAGTTTGTAGTGTAGCTCCATTACCCATTCTCAGTGATTTCAGAACAGAATAAATTCTCATTTATTTTCTTTTAAATGTATAAAAGAAGTATTCTGTGAAGAGCTAATGTCTCTATTGACTTGGTTTAAAGTCCACCACATCAGCAGAAAGATTCTCAATTATTTCAGTGGATTATATTTGATATTCCATGAAACACACTCAGCTTACAGGTATGATCATTCTTCATGATTTACAGCACAAACAATAAATCTGGCACACATTTTTTGCTACTTGGCTGTACGGAATCTCTCTATTATTCAAGAAAAAACTTTCTTGCTCTTGTTTAATGAGTACAAAAAAGAAAAAAAAATCAACATCCAACACCAACCTAATATTTACAAGTGAAAAAATGATTTTTTTTATTCAGAAAAAAACAAAAAAGTTCCCCTTCGTCTCACTAAAATTAATGGATGCTTTTAATTGCACATGGTCATTCTCTGTGAAAAAATACCCTTGGATTCTGCTTAAACGTGTACAAAAAAAATCTAAAAATGTTGTGCTGCTCTGTTCCATAAATCACTCCTCCATAATAATGCCTTCCTGCTCAAGCACACTAATCAAATCTCTTCCCTGTCACTGAAATTATTACATTTTAACAAGCACAGGATTTAATCATCAGTGCAGGGTTTTCATGCATTTACTTCATTCAGGACTTGACAGCAAACCTTTACTCATGAGTTGTCCTTACTGTGGTGGTTTGATTACTATTTTGACTATTCATGTGAGTAATACTTTCCTGTTTCAGGCCTTTAATTAGTTCAGTGCTTTCAGAGATATTTCTGTATAAAGCATTTTCTCTGTGCATTAACCATGGTATCCTTCCTCCCTCCCTCATGTTAATGACTTGGGCAGGTATGTATTTGTCTAATGTATCAATCACTTTCTCCTCACTTTCTACACATCTAAAATCTTTCTGATTGCTTCTCATGAATTTTAAGAAGCTTCCCTGATAGACTTTGGCATCTACATTACATGTCACATAGGATTTGATCTTTTGTGATCCCAGTTCTGATCGAAATAAAAGGCAGCGTCCATGTGAAAAAATAGCCCACATTGCTTTCAAGCTTGCCAGCTGCTTTGCTTCTTTGTCTTTCTGATGCCCTCTCTATCCTTTTGCAGTCTGAAGGTCATCAGTGCATGTTCACAGGTCTCCATCACATCCAGGAATGACTACAGATGCTGCTGAGGTGATTTCTTTAATTAGACATGTAGCTGCTCATTGGCAGAATATTGTGCACCTGGGACTAACAATGGCTTCGTGTAATATATTAACCTATTCCTGATAGAGACACATGGAGAGACAGGAGAATAAATTTATAAAAGAAAACAAATTGTCTCCATTAATTTGTTATTCAAAATGTTCCCTTTTCAGTATAAACTCTTAATCAGAAGTTAAAACTCATCTCCAGTACAGGGGCTCTCCTGAAGCCAGAAGTATTTTTACAGACTTCTTCTCTTCCATGAATGGAGAGAGGTCCAAACTAACAAGGCTTTACAAGGAAAAATCCCATGTAATGAAGAAGTCTAGCCTCTGTAAGGTTAGCTGTTTCTTTTATTATTATGGCCCAAATCCTGTATGTTTTTCTGAGTAGTCTATAATTTTCACCAATTTCAGATTAAGTCTGTGCAATTATTGTGGCCTACCTGAGTGATGGAATTTGGATTTATGTTGCCTGGGATTCACTCAGTTGGGTTTTGCATAACTTCTCTTAGCAGACAGCTAGAAGGATTTAACATGCTTTTGTCCCCTGGGTGTTTGTTACTCTGGAAATGATTGCTCCCACAGCAAAGCCAGAAGAATGCAGTACGTGTTCACCCTACAGCTTTTTTCCCACAGAGATGAGTGGTTTAGTTCGATGGATTTTGCAGGAAAGCAGCTGAGGTACATGCACATTAAATAATCTTGCTAACTCTTTGCATTAGCAGTAAATCTGAAGAAGGTTGAAATGGACAGCTGGGGAGGTAACTTATTAGGCTCAGTTAGGTTAGTCAGTGCTTACCTGTCATCATGCTTGAATTAGGGGCTAGAACGGCAACTAAAAGTAAGAAAGTTTGACACAAAAATTCCCATTGTGTTCTGCTCTGTTTCTCCTAAACCTCTGTGATATATTCTTTTACAACAGATTCTGACATATGATGAAGATTTGGAGCTTTCGGGACCATCCTGGGGCCATTCTCTATTCTACACCTTTAGGGAGAATGAAAAGAGAACATATTTTGTTTGCCTATAAACTGTTTAATTTATATTCAAATGTGATTCACAGTTTAAAATACAAAGCATTCAGACCCTATTCAATTTACAGGGAAGGGATTCCAAGTTCTCACTTTCAGACAAGGTCCTGTAGGGTTTTTTTTTAATAAGTTTCAGAAGGGGCCTCTTTTTTTTCAGATCTGACTCAAATAGACCCCACGGATTATTTGTTTTTAAATAGCATTATGGCCAAAAAGGCAGGAACTTGTCATAGAAAGAAACAAACACAAAGGAATAACTTGAGATCGTATAACTCAAATTTGCTTCTGGCTCGTTTCTACATATATTGCTTGCCATGTTTCATCTGCATGATTGAGAAAAAGCTACACAATTTATGCAAGACTCCACAAATAGCAAGGGGAATGTGGGCTCTTCTTTTGACATGGGGGCCAAAGAAAATATGGGCAAAAGGAACTTAAATTAGAGTTTTCAGAACTCTACCCAAGAACTAGACAACACAAGGACAGTATCTAAGTAATGAAATTAATTTTCTAATGTATCTATTTCTATTTTACTGCTATCACTGTTCCTAGTGAGGATTTAAGGTCATCTCAAGCTGACTGGTCAGTCCATACCCTCAGATCAGATACAACTTCATCAAATTCAAAGTCCACCCTTGGGTATTGCAGATCATATGGGAAACAAGATAATTGAATGTTCTGAGAACCCTGGAAGCTGATGCAAGCAACTGCCCTAGATAAAACTGATAGGTGAAATGAGGAGAGAGTTTTAGCCTTAACTCTGAATATCCTGGCTTTCACCATTTGTATAGAGGATACTTTACTATGTAGGTAACTGCAGTCTTGAGAATGCACAGGGCAATCTCAACAGATGTTATGGGTCTTGTCCCTTGACTTCAGTGAATCAAGATCTGCCACTTTATAAACACTCTCAGTAGCACTGTTGGAGGGGTTCCTTTTCTTTCTGTAAATACCAGCAATTACCATGAACATACACAAGCAAACAATTCAGTATTTGGCTTTTCCTGTCATTTTCATTTTGCATGTGCCCATCCTTCTCATACTATTTATTTGTGCCATCATATCGCAAAAAGAGACATTACAAAAAGACAAAACACACTAGTGTAATTTCTGCATCCAATAATAAAGAGTCCCTAGAGGTGATTTTCACTGTCATCAAGTTCTCTTTCAAATTTCTCTCAGAAACTCTGGAGACAATTACACATTGTCCCTCTGCAGATCTTCTTGCAAGGCTTTGGAAATCACAGATGCATGAGGGAAAAGCATTGACAACTGCCTTGCTAAAGGACAAAAGCAGAAAAACCACTTACACAGAAAGCCCCTCCCTGTCAATAAAGGGATTTTACATCAAAAATATCTTATTTTATTTTGTTTTTAATCTGTTGCTATCAAGTGCTAGCTGTCTTCAGGAAAAGAATGAATTTGACAGTTTTGTGTTGACTCTTACATTTCCCATTACTGACTCTTTTCATCTCTGTCCTGAAGCAAAAATAAATTTCCCTTTTTAAGCTTTTGATGATAAAAATCTCATCTGTAGCCTCATAAATGATCCTTTATTATCTATATTAATAATGAATAAATGTCTGTTGAATATCCCCGATCCTTTGCATTAATAGTGCCAGATGTATTATAGATAACCTTTTGATTTAACAGCACAAACTGTGAAACAATATTAAACCAGTAAAAGACTGATCTTACTGGAGTCAGTAAGGTCAAAATTATAAACATTTCTTTCATTTCTATTTGTAAATTTTCCCATTATGCAGCATCAGTCCCCATCATTTATTTTGGAGAGAGGTACCAGACTAGCTGCAGTCCCAGAAATAGAACTCATAAATAATATCTTGAATAATTTTTTTAAACATTTCCGTTTCTTCCACTTTTCCTTCCTAATGCCTCCTGATGGTGTTAATTAATAGAGCATTACTACACAATCAGATTCACTTCCGCTTACTGTACTATCATTAAAAAATGTATTGTTCGCCTCTTCTCCCATTAGTCCTGTCAGAATCAGGAACAAACTTCATTCAATCATCTTCCAAGATGACACTGAGAGAACTGTAGTTATTTCTGAACAAAAGAATGAAGATTCCTTTAGCGTAGCACAACTGCATTCCATCGGTGTGACCAATTTCCTCTTACATACCTGTTGTCTCTCCTGTAATGATAATTTTCAAATCATTTACTTAGATAGCCATAACACCTGAGAACCTACTTGCATGTAAATCAGGATAATGTCCTCCATAACTCTTCCCTTCTTCCTACCACCTTGTGACATCTATTCCAACTTCCAATGCCCCTAGCAAAAGTGAAGTGCTTTGTTCTGTATTAGGCAACAAAATATGCCATATCTTTTTCAGTGAAAATTAAGGCCCAGTGGTTCCCACAGAAGTCAAGGGGGAAATATCCTAGTTCTGTGCTTTTTAAAAATGTTTCTTCTAAAATGAATTATGTAAGGCTAGGAAGTCTGGAGTGCAGAGACTGCATCCACTTACCTGTAGCAATAACTCTAGCTACACTGTTGTCAGGCCAATTCAAAAAGTCTTAGCAGTTTAAATTGCCCATGCAGTGCTCTTGTTCTAGGATAGACATGCTTACAAATCACCTGACAAATGTTAACATAACTGAAAACGTAGACGAGATATATGGTGGCAGCCTTAGTGCCGCCTAGCTTTTGTTCCCAGCTACACGCGGCTGAGTTTGCCTAACAACTGTCTTTAGGAATACCCTTCTATCTGAACTGTCAGAACACAATTTATGACAAAATACCTAAAGCTTTTTTAGAACCATTAAAATAATATTCTTCAGTAATAAATCGACTACAAGCACGGTTCAGTATCTACTAGTTCTATATCTAAACAGAACACAGTTTGGTGATTCCTTACATTCTATTCAGGACCATAGAGTGGCTGCATTTTGCTGCTAATTAAACCGTAATTCAAGTTGTGGACATGTAAAATGAAAAGTCAGGCTTCAAAGCCAACATTAAAGTGTATTGCAACAGTTGTCATAGAATTTAAGGAGAAAACCACTGTTCTTCATACAGCAAAAATGTATCAGATATAAATGATGGAGTATGATGATAAACAGTAGAGAAAAAAATGTTTCACAATTACTGAGTTTAACTGTTGGGCAATTTTTGAAGATCCATTACCAAAATGCCATTCAAGGCTACAATTTGCAATTATGTATGCTGTAACAAACACTTCACATAAGGATTATTCTCAGATTTTATCACTGATAAAGTTACCCAGGCATAAGAAAGCGCAAGGATTCTCAAACATTTCTACAGACAAGTCTTATGGGAGAAAGTAGCTCTCTCTGGGCAGTTTAGCCATCTCTAGGCTGAAAAGAGACCCTTTTACTCATAGCTGTGTTTGGATTTGCATGTCACACTTCAAACCATGCTGGAAACGAGAGTGGAAACTTCATTCATCTCACTGAGGTCAACAGGAGTTCGAGTGCACAGTTTCACACAGAGCAGATGACAGTTTACCAGATATGGCTATTTGAGAGAAACTTAAGGGTCTTTCCTTACAAATAATAAAATCAAAACAAAAACATCAGCAGCAACAAAGAAGATGAAAAAAAAAAACAATTTAAATAAAGCTAAATTGCTTACAAAACAGTATCCAAAGCTGACATTAAAATTTATGGTGTTTGCTATTTATGTGAAGGCAAAAAAAGTACCTCTCTTCACCCAGCATTGTAACATTATCATACGTCAACTAATTCTGTTTGATTCATGACTTACATCCAGAACTGTTATGGCCGTTAGGCAAGATCCACATTAAAGGCCTAATCCAACAAACACCTGCATGCTTAATCACTTTAGTCACATGCACAAGTGTTTTCTGTCTTGCAGACTTGTTTTCGATACTACATACATATAGCTGCCAGGAAATGCATGTAAGACATATCTGGCCAAGTTCCCAGTTAATCTGTTCTGGAAAGTGGCATGGCAATGTTCTGACATTACGAATCATCTCCTAGCATCATTTCTCTTTTAGTTATATTTGTGACAATGCAGAGAGCAACAAAATTAGATGAACACCTTTAGAAATGTTGAAATTAAACTGTGTAAAATCCTGGCTCAGAAAATCCGAAAGTGGCTTTTTTGCCGACATGGAGTGGACAGAGTTTCATTCAGCTGCTAGCATTTGTTATATGACAGCTGCTCCAAAAGTAATGCCTCCTGTTTTAATATGTTGGACCATGGCATCAGAGGCAGATGTCAGAGGTACGCTGCTAGAGGCTGAACCTTCCCACCAATATTCCATTACACTTGTTGCTGTGTGACAGATGGCTGCACTGGGGCAGTCTGACAAAATGGCAGCTGACGTGGAAGTACAGATGAAGCAAATGGGTCTCATAGAATACCCCCATGCAAAAAAAAAAAAATGGCACCCACTCACATTCATCGATGATTTCTGGATGTTTATGGAGACCAAACAGTGGATGTGAGCACAGTGAGGTGGTGGGTGGTGTGTTTCAGCAGCGGCGACAGCGACAGTAAATGACCTCTGCTGGTGCAGATTTTTATGAGCATGGCTTGCAGGCTATTGTACATCATTGGTGAAAATGTATAGCTAATGGTGGTGACTGTGTTGTAAAGCAGTGTTTTGCAGCTGAGAAATTGCTCTATCATATAATGTTATTTTGCTCATTGTATCTGTTGGATATAAATACATAGAAGTAAACAGGAAGCATTACTTTCGGAACAATGTATGTATATACTGTAAGCATTTCAATAGTACCTAGCTTATAACACCCTGTAAACTCAAACCCTGGACAAGACTAAAAAGATGAGAGAGAGATTTTCCAGTCTACATGACTAATTAAAGAAGAGTTCAAAATATATGTACAATGTAATTTAATTAGGCTAAGCTCTGAAAGAAGGATTTGTATCAAAATGTTTATTTTTGTAGTATTCTCTCTTAACTGCATGACAAGCCACTGTGTAGTACATCATTTACTTTCTTGTTGAATGACAAATGGTGCCTCAAATTAAACAAGATTGTTCCCTGTGAAACTAAACTACAGCTCCTTAAAGGCAGTAATGGCATTTCCTCTTTGTGTTACTATTCTGTCAGTTTCCTGCTGATGAAATCCACTGCTTGGATTGCCAAGTTTTGGTATTTCAGCTTGGTATATAGCATCAAATTTATTTCTTGCCTTTTCTTTATCACTATCTCACATGACTGTCATACACATTGTACACTCATGTTTGGTTCACAGCACCTCTGACTTTATTTCTCTAAATTAAGCTGTATTTCAGTTTAATGGCCCAGGTACCAAGGTGACTAGAATACTTTCAAATCTGTCACTGTTTTCCTTCCTTCTTGGTGTATGTACACTGTTAGTAACATTAGCAAATACTGATCTCCATCTATTTTTCAATATTAATCTTCCTCATATTGAGTAGCACCAACTCTTCAAGGACTCTTACTGAAGTCACTTAGAGATGTTCTGCAGATTTATTTAATAATAAACTCATGACCCACTAAAGAATTGCTACTGACAACTAATAGAATTCTTATTATCTCTGGGCTTCAGAGAACAGGAAAGGTTGTAGTCTAAAACCATCTCTTTCATCCTTGTTCACATACATCAGTATATTCTGCTTTCAGTTAGAAGCAGAAATGTTGTGAAAAAGTTTTTCTGCTTCCAGGACACAGAGTGCATGGCTAAACAGCCATTATTCTCTGCAGAGATACTGACACAATGGGAGCACTGCAATAAAATAATAAAATAATGAAATGAAATATCAGTTGTTGAGAGAGGTAGATTTCTAGCTCAGGCATTTTGAATGCTGGACAAAGTTTAATTCTTAGCATGGAACCCAATACAATAATTTTCCAAGAGAGACCTGTGAGGAGGTAAGGATGAATCTCCAAAATAACCACTACAAAAAATCATAGTTTGCAGCAGATTTATGAGAACAACACCACCTTCAT
This sequence comes from Numida meleagris, assembly GCF_002078875.1. Classification (NCBI taxonomy): domain Eukaryota; kingdom Metazoa; phylum Chordata; class Aves; order Galliformes; family Numididae; genus Numida; species Numida meleagris. The sequence goes on from NC_034410.1 coordinate 62,048,333, forward strand.
ATAAATATTTAAGCAAATGGATGCAAAATTCCTGGACTTATTTTCTATCTGTGAACATTTTCCCACAGTGCAACACTGCAAATGAATTAGACTTAATCCATTCTTCCTTTATCTTATTATATTCATCCCTACCCATAAGACAAGAACTTCACTGGCATTCAGCATCTTTTGCATCCTTGTACAAGTACAGGTAAGATTTGTTCCTGAACACACAAAAATCACCCTGTAAAATCTACATATGCTAGCCATTAGCATTTGATAGATTTTTTACTATCATAAAATCTTTTTGAGATGTCATTTAAATGAAATGGCCTAAGACTGGCCTAAGTGCCAGTATATATTAGAATGAAATTCCATAATTGACCATGAATAAATCGGAAAAGCGTAATTTTACTGTTACTGGCATGTAGTGCTGCCACACAAAGAATAACACATAGTGCTTTACCAGGGAAAGTAGAAGCAAGATGACAAATTCTCTTCCAATTCTGGGACAATTTATGATAGCATGCCCTTAATGGTGTCTGATAAGAAATGGTTCTATGCCCTTTCCTGCTAGTTTTTGAGAAACCTAACTCCTTTCCTGTAGTGAACAAGCATGTTTTCTGCCTGCATTCCTACAAACACAATGGGTTTCTTTTTTTAGCCTCCTTCACAGGCCTCACCCTCTCTTATTCTGTCAGCCTGGGATATTATTTTAACTGCTGCCAAAGAATGCATCACTGTAGAAGGGGTGGAGAAAAATGAGGGGAAAGGAGAAGAAACAGTGAAACAGGTATGTGTAATAATTGTTCTTCGATGAAGAAAAAGGTAGGAGAAAAAATATTCAGGCTCATCAGTAATGCAGGCCCTGCCATCCCCAGATGTTACAGAAGCATCAGAATTGCTCCCTGCAAGAAAAATTGGATTAGTCACAATCTTGTCGACTAATGGGCACACTCTGTGATCTTTAGAGCTTCATTTACTGGGTTAATAGTGCTTTGCCTGAGTTCCTTTGCAATAGGGAAAAAAAAAAAAACTGTAAGAAGAAATATTCTGGGTGCAGTCCACAGCCACTGACACGAGTAATATCATATTCATCACAGACAGACCTCGTATCTCATTACTGCTGAAGAGTTTGCCCCCAAGGCATTTGAGCTCAGTCAGGCCAGGCCCCTCATGTGGAACCGTTCAGGTATATTGTGAAATGATTTAATGCGATAATAATGTCCACTTTGCGAGATAGATTATGTTTTTTATAGTGGCTGATGGTTAATGAATGATACATTAGCAAACATCACTAAAACATTATTGAGAAAATGCAGATAAGAGATAGTTACTCTCTCATTCTCCACCCCCATCCTTTCCCAAACGCATAAAAATGAAAAGCAGAACTTACAGAAAACTAGGCATTTTTTGTGAAGCTAACAACTTCCATCGTCTCTCTCTTGCTTGCTTGTTCTCTAGAGAAGGGAGAAAAGAGATATTTAAAAATGTTATAAACGCAAACTGAAATATCTCTTCTAAAATCAAATGAGAATCAATGAAAGTGTAAACCTGGACAAATACATTATATGTTGACCCAGTTTATTAGATGAAGCCGTTTACCCTGATTTGATTTATCTGGCAATACACTGCTCAGCTGTGAAATGAGATAAGAAGAGCCTATTCACCTTATTTACAATATTATAGTGACTCCCGCTAGCACTTCTATGGTTAAAGATCTGTCAGCAATTCCATTACAAACACCATTTTTTTTAAGTTTGTAACATGGCTGTAGATTCATGCTTAGCTTGAACACAGCAATCCAAAACCTATAGATTCAATTAGAATCTCCCACAGAATACAAAGGATTTTAGATTAATGCAGAATGCTCCTAAAAATGGGAAAATCTCAACACACATTTCTGCATTTTTCAGTCCTTATTGCTGTGTCTTTGGAAGAAATACAGAGAGAGCCATATTCCCTGATAGTGCAAGTTTATTGAAGTCAACAGAGTTGCAATTATTTACAGTAGCTGAACAGCTGATCCTTCTGTTAGGTTTGACATACAGTTGGAAGAAGTTATTTTTGTTCTTGTTGTGTTACTTTGATTTTCTGTGTTGTTTGGTTTATACACATTTCTAAAACCTGCTTTTTTTTCAACGAGAGAGGAGGTGAAATGAGGAATAAGTTCTACTTGCTTTCAATGGGACTAAGTAGTACATCTGAACTTGCACTCTAAACTTCATACTGCTGCTTCCCAGAAAGTTCCTGAAATGGTTTCTAGCTTAGCCTTTCTTCACAAAAAGAACCTTTCCTGTTCAGGCCTTTGTTCTGTCTGGTTTTGCTTTAAAGCCAAAACCTCCATAAAAATGCCCAGTCCTGTTTTCCTTCATTTTAGTTTGTGAATGTCTTAACAGCTTGAACCGGAAAGCATTTTCCTCTGTACAGAAAGAAAATTAGATATATTTCCACGCATTTTCTACAGAACACAGTCTGTATTCATACCAGGTGCGTATAGATAAATAAGTTTGGTTAAATTTTTAACATAGAGTATTGACAGCATTTTCTCTGTCATATACATGCATGCACATGTGATTGTTACACAGCGTAAATCAGCACAGGTTCATCAGTTGCATGGTTTTACTGATTTACTGGAGCTGGAGACCTAGTCCACCACATGCATAGGCCACATCTAACACAATTCCTAGTGCTAATACTTGATATGCACACAAATAGACATACAGATGTCACATCAATGTCATTTCTGCTACTGAACACATAAGTTAATATTTTCAACTATATCCTTCTGATTTTACCTTCTTCTTTAGTAAGTGAATTATATCTTTGCAAGAAATTAGCATAAGTGACAAAGGGAAGGTTTCATTTCTCACACATACTTTACCTTCTGTATGCACTCTTCAGCTTGCTGAGGAGGGTGTCCAAGATGGCGGCAGCGGGAGGTTTGAGGCTTAAAGCCCACCCCACTTAAATTGTATCTAAACAAATAAAGGCAAGAAGCATTATGGCAGTAAGGTTGTGCAGAGGTGGAGATCTCTCAGGACTAGTGCTGGCAGGGCTCTGCCTCCATACTGGCCTTCTGAGAAATGGAGAGGTTGTGCACATTTGGCACTGAGGCCCAGCCGCATCCAGCAAGGTAAAAACACATAGGCCAGGTATGTCTTGGGGAAAATTAACTTGCAAGAAAATATATTCTGTGTGCAATCTCAGTTCCCCGAGCAGCACCCCTACTCCTTGCCTGACAGGAGAAATGTCTCCTGTGGGGCTGAGGGGACCATGCCAGCCCCTGGAGTGTTGCCTCCATCTTGAGGGTCTCTCTGGGGTCTGTGCTGGGCAGACAGCTCCAGCTGTGGGGGTGAGGGGAGCTGGGCTGTGTTCCTTGCAGGATTTGGGCTCCTAGGTGACCTCCAGCTCCAGAGGCCATCCTGTGTTTTTTGTATCTTGAATGGCATGTGGGGCCCTCTCCAGATGATGCAGGCCTGAGATATCTCCTGAGGCTGGAGAATGGGAAGACAGTGGAAAGAATCTAAACATTTTGGGGGAAAGAAGGAAAGTGCTTGAGAAATGCAGTGCTGAGCCACTTCTCCATGTCAAGGGGTATCTGGGTTTAGATTTCCAGGATGAGATAGTTTAGGGGTACAGGGAAGAGTTTCCCTTTTTAAAGTGGACAGTGACAGAAAAATGCTGCAGAATCTCCCAGCAGAGACCTCAGAACTTCCCACTGAAGTGCACCTGCTTCTTCCAGGTTGGACCTGCCTCAGTGAGACTTGTGGTGGGAAGCAGACCTGGTGCTGGCTGCAATCTGCAATCAGAGGTCAATTTTGTTTTCCTGTATCGGTAAGATTTTTACTTTTCTTGCTTACCTAATCAGAGGTTTAGTAGCTCTTATTTCTTGGTTGTCTGCATTTCTAATGGTCTGAAACTTAGTATGCAGATTATCTGTCATACTAAAATGCATCCATATACTACTCAAAATGTGTTTGTAAGCTCCAGCACATGTGAACTGTGTACAACACTGAAAACACTGTGCAGAATGTGGTGGTTGTACACTAAAGTAGAAAGTAATCATTTTTTTTTCCTTGCACTTAGCATCTCATTAATCACTGCTGCCATCGTGATCTCTTACTTGTGATGGTTTTTTTTGTCTCTTTATTGTGTGAAATGTTCATAAATAACGTGTAGTGTTTTTTTGTATCTTGTTCAGAGTCAAACATACTTGCATTTTTTACTTTCCTTTGATCCTGCCAGTATACACCAGCAAAATTGTAGTCTATCTCTATGAATTGTGCATTAAACCTAAAAATCATATCAAAATTTAAGGGAAATATGACTCATCCATGTTACCTTATTTTGATGAGTATAGACTAGCTGGTTGGTAAGATAAGAAAAAAAGGCTTGCAGTACTTGGATTTATCCAAGTAATAAAACTCACATAAGCCAGTTTTGATACCATTGTAAGTTTGTACGCATATAAAATATTCCAAATCATAATTCAGAAATATGTGGGATTTTTCCACTGTGGAAGGCAGCTTGAAGAATATCTGGAAATTATAATATATATGAAATTTGACTCCTAAAATTGTAGACAACCAGTAAACATGGGTAACTCTTCACTTATTCTCCCAGTCTATGGCACTATCAGAAATAAGATTTTTTGTCTTTTTCTACAGTTATCATGGGAAGAACTTGTTTATGAAGCAAGAATTTCTGTTAGTGGTAGGACATAATAGGCAGATAGTAGAGGCCAGAAACTGGGGAATTGATATGGCCTGTAAAAGCCAAGTTAAAAACACAGCATTCTTCCTCACCAAATATGGTCACTAATTATTGTCAATCTGTTTGCTGATACAGTGTTTCATTAATCATTTGAATTGGGCATTTCCAGATTGTTAGGTAGAGTTGCAGATTTGTCTTAGTTAATGATACAGGAAACGAGTTTTTTAAGTCTCACAATAATATACTTGTCTTGCTCTTCAAGTGAAACAATATGATAAATTAATTGCATGCCTGCACGTTGACTTCAGATACTTTAATAATCAGCATTTCTGGCACACACTTTACCATGGCTGTTATTTTTGAAAATATATTTTGTGAAGTGTGACTGTTTTCCTTCATTTCCCTGAAGATACTGGTATGTATGTGCAGAGAAATGGACTGCAACTGGGGCCACCAACAGAAAAAATAATATGTTAAATAATAGTCTGAGCAGTTAGAGAGCTTTCTCAACTCATAAGGTTTGGATTACTTTGGAAATCTCATTGCTGTACCTGTTCTCTACTAATACCGGGAAGTATTAATATTCTTGGACTAATACCATACTATGTCAAAAACTGAAAACATACAGAACAGAAAAATTTCTGCCTCAGTTTGTAAAATGAGAACAAAACAAGAAGTAAAATCTAGAAATAGATTAGGGAGCACAAGAAACTGTTGGATAACATAATAAGAATGCTCTGGGGAAACTTTGTGTTCACTGATGCTGCTTCATAAGAGAATGGTGTTCTGAAACCTACAAATTCAGGAACAGTCAACAGGAAGGAGCAACATGTCTGCATCCTTTGCAACCTGTAAGAAACCTTCAGGCTGCATTTGAAACTAGACATACATAATTTTTGCACTGTATGGTGGCTGTGTGAAGGATTTTCATTTGCCTTTTTTCCCAAACCTGCTGTTACATAATTAATCCTTAGAAAGTCTCTGTCTATTTACAGTAAACACAAGAGAAATGGGTGGATGTCTTCAAGTAATGGTATGAGCAAGCCAGTGAGGCATTATCCCTTTTACAGAGTTATAGTAGTAGAGACCCAATTTCTGCCATTTGTTTGTCTGTTTGCCCATGTTAGTTGTCTTCAGTTAGGTGTCTGATGTTACTCTGTGCTTTTCAAGAGGACAGGAAAGGGAGGATGTTTCTAAATAATACGTTGCCCTGACTTCATAAGGCTTGTTTTGTCTGGCAAATGAATTATGTAAACCTTCTCCACCCGAAACTGTTTCAAGTCAATTAATTGTTGTAATTACTTAAGATTTCTTTTTAATGAATATGACTCTCCAGGGATTTGATGATATCCTGTCATCTGTAGGCCTGATAAATGAAATGTGATTTGTAGCTTGCTGCAAACTGAACTCTTGTACTTGAACGATGTGTCTCTTTGCTATGCAGTCATTTAATGGAAGAAATGCCCTTGATGGAAATAGGAACATTTGCTTTTGTTGGTCCCTAGTAAGATAAATTTTGAGTTTTACCCCTTTTGTTCTCCCTTTCTTTAAATGTAGGCCTTGTTAACACATTGACAATTACTCAGGCCGAACACATGACTCCAGTGAGGTTGCCTATTGTAAATTAGACTCGCTTAGCTTTTTCATCTCTCATCTCCATTAGATGCACTGAAATGTGAATGATTAGCAGTGTGGAAGGAGACCAATGCTGTATGATGATTTCTTATATTACCTTTTTTACTACCTGCTTCTCCCCTCCAATACCTTGCAGGCAAAACAGCCAGATTAAACAAGTAAGGAACCCTCCCTTTGTTTGTGTTCAATACCTAATTTCCAGTGTTTCTCAAGAAAAACAGTGCTGCAGATAAAGACAAACAATCTGAGACAGCATGACAAAGAACCATGGAGTTTGCACCGAGTTCCTGCAAACAGTGCAACTGCTAATGTATCAATTTCAGCTAGTCTTATTTTCCCTTTATCTGTTGTGTACATAATATAATCTAATCACCTATGCTTGGAAAGTATAAAGCAGGTGGGATTTTCCTGATTGAAATTCCATTGATGAAATAAGGATTACTTCTTTTACTGCAAGACCTTTCCTGAATACCACGTGGGTACATTAAACATTGTAAAATACATAGCAACAGGCTTGATCATAGTTTGAAATGTAAAGACAATGAATTATTATGTATCACAAGTAAAGATCACTTTGACCTTTTTCCATTCAAGAGAGAGTGTCTCAGATATGCATAGCTGTCTAAAACTGCAGTCATGGGTGGTGAAAATGTACAGAAGAGTCAGCAACCCTGATAATAGAACTGAATTAACAAATGGGAGAAACTGCCACATGAATTAGTTATTTAGGAGAAACAAAGGGACAGGAAGGATAGAAAAACAATAATAGTGAGGAATGAGTGAGGAAGAACCACAGCAGTATCTGGGAGAAAAAATATCACAGAAAAGGAGAAAACATTGGATTTTCACAGAAAGGCATCTTGAACTCTGGGGTTCAGAACCTGAGAATGGTTGTAGTGATTTAGACAAACTGACATTAAATCACGAATCTTTTCTAAACTCTAAGCCCACTTCTTTGATCTATCAAAAAAAAATACTGTTGCACTCTTCAGTGTCTCTTTATTCTGAGTTGGAAGGAGCAATAGGCAAGAATGCAGATGGACAATAAAGTACAAGTAACTGATTTTCCTGGCTCGGTGGGTCCAGCTGAAAAAGCAGTATCTAGAAGTATCATGAAACTGATTGTCTTTGGTGTAGCAATTGGATGGAAGACATTCAGATCACTTTTGATTAGATAAACTTCTGAAACTATTGAGATTTATCAGTGCATGGATCTTATTCTCAGAAGATTCAAGAGGAAGTGTCCCATTTACTTAATGAATCAGGCCGCAAGGGAGCAACTGCTCTTGAAGTCAGAATGAGAGATTTCCCATCAGTGGCACAAATTCTGCCAATAAAAACAACAGGATTTCCCAAGTGAAATGAGATTAGAATATGTCTCCTCCGGTTTTCAGTAGTTAAAGGACCAACTATCCTGTAATAGGCTAATTATTAGATTTTCTTGCAATTTTTGTGTTGCAAGAAGGAATGAAAGTTTTCTTTCTCTACTTAGGTTGTGTGGCAGCCGTGGCAATGTTTCAGTCATGCTTTTGCATAGTCCTGACCTTTGAAAAGTGGCATGGTGCATTCATCTTTCCCACCCTCATCCGCCTTTAGCAAGGTGTCCCCAGCTCTGGAACTTCTGGCAATTTGACAAAGGCGTCTTCTTGCATGTCAGTTCTTGTTATCTACTGTGTCTTCTTGACATATGACACACATGTCAGGTCTCATTTTTTCACTGCTCGCTTTGTTAGCCCCTTCACAGGTGCAAGATTCCACATCTTTTTTGATCCATTTCCAGGATACTTCTTATTTTCCTGAATTACCTTTGTGGCTTTTCTTGACAACTTAAAAGATCCTTTTTGTCACTGTTGTTGTTCTTCACAAAGGAAAACAGCTTTTCAGAGCCCTAATTAGCTAGCCATCATAAACTACTTCCATACCTTCTTTAAAAATAATACTTTTCTAGCTAGGGCTCTAGGAAAAAACTTGAGGGGTTAACTTAATATGAAGAATGACTGAAGGCTGAAAGAGGAAAAGAAGTGTGTTCCTGACCGTGTTGTTCACTGCTTGCACACCTGCCGTAAAGTGCCCAATAAGAGCTCAGGCAATGGGTAGATATTGTTGAAAATGTATATATTGGCTGCACAGGCTTAAACACTTACTGAAAGTGATGACATTAAGAAAGAAGCCTCGTAATTTAAATGACTTATTCCTTGCTTCGTATGTGGCGTTTTGCACTACTTTACCATTGTAAAGGTAACATCAATCTGAAGTCAAATTGATATGGTAAATGAAAGCAGGTACTTACAGTAAATATAAACTGTGTTTATAAACAGTTATTACTGTGTTTATAAACAGTGTTTTCCAAAACACTGATTTGCTGCGTTCTAATCTTTCTAGCTTTTGTACCAATTAATATATTTTGATTTTGAGGCTTTTCTAGATTAAGGCTTCATTTCTACAAATCGCTAGCATAAATAATTACAGCTGTGTCTGTTGCACTTCAGAAGTTGATAGCACAAAAGAGTGTGAACAGTCACATTCATCTTGCCTTTCAGAGTCCTCTATTGATGCAATTCACAGAGATGATTTAGGCAGTGACAAAGCCATTACTTTGTTTTTGCATAAAGTTTAAAGGGATAATTTGTATTAAAGTTAGGGATGTTTTTAGGCTACTGGCTAAGTGACAAACTAAGGATATCAGAAATTCTGCTATTGATTTATATCACAATATTCTTATTGTCTTCTTCCACAAAACAGAGCTGTCAAACAGGCAAAACTGTCACACTGAATTAGAACGCGGTTCAAATGAAAAACATAAAAAAATATTCAAACTAAACTTAAAAGAAAGGTAAATGATATTAGTGAGGAAAAGGTGGAAATCTTTAAAATGTTCTTCCTCTCGGGCAGTTTCCACCAATAAAATAGAGGTTGTAATATTTCATTATTATAATCAGTACAATGCATTCTTTCAGAAATTTCCTTTGGGAACATAGTTTTATACTATAAAGACTTTAAACTGTGTCTCAACAATAAAAACATGAAGAACCTCCCATTTACATTTTATAAGGTATTTCCTGATATTTATGTATGCCGAGTGCAACAATACCTATCTCTGAGAGGTGCTAATTCCCTTTATTAATTGATGTTTTATCATATTTTCACCGTTCTTAAATGCAAAGTGTTTACATATATATGATTGCATGCATATGTATATATATATGAAAAGCACTATGTGAACTTATTATTCTGGCTCCCTAAATCTTTCTTCATTCCTAGCTCACCTGCATTAAAATCTTATTTTAAGTCATTGGTACTGAAAGTGTGAAATGCAGTAAATCATTTGAATATATATACATCAGACATCTGTAATACACATTGTAGCAAGGAAAAAGGCATCAAGCGTGCCAGCCAATGCTATTCTGACAAATCTAATTTTAAACATAATGCATTGCCAAGGCTGTGTTATAACAAGCTTCATGAATTTAAAAGGGCAAATAAGTTATTTCTCTCTTTACTAATTGCCCTGTATGTGGTGATGTAGAATAGTTTGAATTTAAATTTTGACTTCTGTAGTAAGTACATTCTGCTGAAAGAATTTCCTTCCAGGCTTGTGGGTTGTGAATTACTTTGCACACTACTGTAATCAACACACCAAAAAAACTGTGTAAATTGATACCTTCTAAACAGAGCACTTGAGAGGACAAAGGACAATGCATTCTCTCAGGTAGTCTTGTAACCTTCACACCAATTTGTCTGGAAATAGGTTTTAAGCATGTCAGAGATCTTCAGGAGCACGTGTGCTTCAAAAAAGGTTTACTTTCCTGTTTTGATCTCTTTCTTTTTTTAGATTATTTTTCATCCTTAGTAAAAACTAAACATTTTGTTAAGGACAGCCAAGTAGGTGGTTTCTGGTTATTACATATACCAACCTCAAAGTACACTGTGGAAGTGTACTCCCATACACCTGAATTTAGACACTGTGAAGTGCTGTAATGCAACATTATACATAGTTTCTTGTTGAAAGGTTCTCCACAAATGTGAGGATGATGCTGTCATTGTACCTGACCTATCAGAGTGAGTACATACAGCAGCTGCAAAATAGTGAATTTATATAAGATTTATTTACTGAAATACTGAATGAAGTATTTCATTCCAAGTCTTCAAGTGTGCAGAAACTAGTTGATAAAATATACAGAATAAAGTAGGAAAAAGGAGATTGAATACTCAGATTGTTTTCTGTGGAAAAATCTTAATATTTACTTAGTGTACATCCACACATAGCAGTTACACTTCATCTCTGGATGTTCTTAGGAAGTCATGAATTAGTTTTGAGTGTGGTCATAACTAACACAATAGTATGCACTTGAGCATGTAGATGTGCCTTTAATTAGATCAGATTTGAACACACTTTATGTTGGGGTAGGGTGGTCTTTTTTGTTTGGTTTGGTTTGTGTTTTATTTTAGTGATTCTAATGAGTTTCTTTCTATCGAGTTCATTTTTAAAAATAATAAAATAATAATACAAAAAAACGTATCTATATATGTACCCAGATGAAATGTAAGAAGCACAAAGTCCCATAGAGGAAAATCAAATACAATTATTTGTTTCCCATATTTTTTTTAATTCAGTCTGAGTACAATGTCTCTGTACAGTTCTTTCTCACTTTTACCTCCACCACTTACTAAGGCAATGTGAATCTGTAGGGTCTTGCTCTTGTTGTAGTTGGATCAGTGAAAGACCAGACTAATTAATTATTTACTTAAAGTGCCCTGTATTGTTTTACAGTCTACATCAGTATATCATAGATCATAATCAAATATACAATAATAAAATTCACCCATGATTTTATCAAATAAATGCGCTTAGAATTGATTTGACATCTGTTGTCTCTCCATGGAAAGCTAGCAAAGCCGAATATTTGGGAAGGGAAGCGAGGGTGCTCAGATTTTTCTTGATCAAAACTGACAGACTTATCAAAACTTCTGCTTAATGGCCCATTTCATCCCAGACAATATTTTACCTGATTCTCCTTTCTAAGTCTCCCTGAGTCACCCAGTACTCTTTGTACTGTGTCCATGAACCTCTACCTTTCCCAGCCACTTCTTCTTCTGTGGACCCAGGACTGTGATTTCCTGAGATCCCCAGCCCAGCCCTTTTCAGAAAAGTTATGCTTATTCATGTGATTTTCTTGAAGCAGAATTTGTTTAAGCAAAGGGCATGATAACTCTAATTTATCTCATCTTGCCAGAGAAAAACATTACACCTTACAGACTGCTTTAGTACAAAGCCACAAAGCAGGTTATTTCCTGCAAAGCCTTTCTTGCCTGGAAGTTATTCACTTCTGAAATCATTTCAGAAGAGTTGTAAGCATCCGAAAATATCTTTAAGTACATTGGTATCTTTAAAAATGATATCAATGATATCAAGTACCAACCACGTTCATACAGAGGAAAAAAAAAAAAAAAAAAGCATAATTCTTCTTCAAAATTAGTGGGCGCTAAACAGGAAAAGAAAAAGAAAAATGAATTCAGTTATACACTTACACATGCAGTATTAAAATGAAATATTAGAAATTGTTAGAATGACTCTAGATAACAGATAAGTGCATGGCAAAATAATTCATCAAAGAAAATGTACATACTGGTGAAAAATCTATATGAGGAAACCGTGACCAAAAGAAATGTAATCTGGGTAAAATAGTTTTAAATAGTCTCTTTTCATAAAGTGAGGGCTCCAGAGAACTTGCAAAGAGTAGCAATATATGATAATAACATCATCAAATGTGTTGGAAAATGGCTCAAAAAATAGTTAAAATGTTCTAAAAGTCATGCAGCTTAAAATAATTACAATAATTTTTAAGTACTTTTTATTAATTTTTTAGGTTACAAGCCCGTAAGATTTTAATTTCTGTTTTCATGTCTTGCATCTGCAAAGACAGGACACTTTCAATGAAAGCTATAAAGCAGAAGTTCATTTTTTTACAAAATTTATGTGGTTTTAAGAGCTTCCTCAAGAAGTGTATTAACTATCATGGTAAAATGACAACTGAGCAATATTATGTACTCATATGCATCTATAAAACATATGTGATACAAACATACTAACATCTTTCTTTGTATTAGAAAGAAGAAAAATAAATATGGTGGTGTTTTTTTTCCCCAGAAATCTGTACTTTTTCTAGTGTGGCAAATACAGGAATTTTCTAGCTCTACCAGCTTCTGGCAAGTAGTAAATCTTCAAGATGGAAGTAAATAGTTCCTGTTGTATGGCCTTTGTACGGAATACATATTTAAGAACCTGAAAGGTGACCTTCTAACTCTATGGTATTAAATCTTTTAGCACAAAAAAATAAAGGGAGGAGAGGGAAAGCTGGGCAGATGCACTACTTAAACATGCTCCTTAAGAATTCCCTTATACTCCTGAGTTCTTTCTCATCACCATAAGCTCTCTGTTAGGTGTGAAGCCATAAGCATATGAAAGCTTGTCATGCAGGTGTATTTCCTATACCTGCCACACTGTGAACTCACCATGTCTCTGGCCCTGAGGAGAAGTTCTCTTTCCTTGCAGCAAGATTATGTTTTAAAAAGCTGACTTTTAAACCTCTTACTGAATTTTTTAATGGTTTAAATTCATCATGTCACCAGCTGCTGTGCAGCTAATAGAGCCATAAAACACTGTATTAAAGGATTACCCATGCAAAATTTCCTCTTGTGCTAATGTGAATTTTAATACTTTTAACATTTAGTTGAGATGAGAATGTCCAAGAACAGCTTGTTCAATAGGTTGTTCTATAAAATTAAGTTCCTCAGCTCATCACAAATGCCAGGACTCCATTAAGTTAAAATTTTACAGAGAGGCTAAGATGATTCACTGTATAGCATTTGCAGGGAGGAAGGCAACATCTGCTTCTCCATTAATGCTATAAAACAAGGAAGTAAAAGACACATGAGCATTGTAACTGCAAGGGAGCTGGTCTGAAAAGCTGGGAGTCCTCGCTCCAAGTTAGTTGGAGGTCAGTACATGTGCCATCGGGTACACGGGGTGTGAGAACAGAGGGAGCATCTAAACACACTGCCTGGAGCTGGGTGACAACTGTAGGCCTGGACTCCACTCACATTAATGTAAAGTCAGGAGGAATTTTGCAAAAGTAAATCATTTTTCTTGGGTAGGAGGCATGGGGAAGAGAAGGGATAGTCATACTTTTGAAGCTGGAGGTGAGATCTTTGCTTTTATTCTTGACTATATACAGTAATTAACAAGGTAGTATTTATGCACCTGAAATCATGAAGTGACTGCAAATAAGATATCAAAGGCTGCAGTTTGGATTTCCGTTGATTTTTCTTTCTTAGTTACTTTGACAGTAGCAAAGTGGCCGGCTATAGACTGTCTCTCTGGAGTAGCTGTGGATTAAGTACGTCTTCTGGCTCAACTTCCTGCAAAGAGAATAGTTTGTAAGGTATGCTAGCAAGTGTTAATAAAGAGCCTGATCAAGTTCCTCCACCCTGCTGTCTCACCCATAACAATAACCCATGGAAACCTCCATCCTTAACTAGATGGGATCCTAGTTTATTGCTGGAATTAATACATAATTAAACACCTGAAACTTGCTCAGAATTCTTTTTCCCTGGTTTCTCATTCTGGCAGCTTGTTCCAGTACCAGCTGCATGAGCCCATGTCTTACGCTGCCAATTATGCCCTGGTCATGTTTCTAAATGAAGGAGACTTCCATGGAGAAAATGGTTCACACTGCTAAACTGATTCACAAAATTTTGTTGTAGTAGTGATGGTGGTTGTGATGGCGGTAGTAGTAGTGGTAGTAAAGGTTTCTGATGCTGACTTCAGTATAAAAACAGGACAGCTATTTAAAGCCCATCACAGGAACGGTGAGGAAGTTTTAATACAAATATGCTCCAGCGGCTGTTCCCTACCCCAACAGAATTTTCTCCACAGCTCCATATTTTGTTCTCCATGTGTATTACTGTTCTGAGAGCCTGTCATTTCTTATCAGAATGAGAAAGGCTAAAGAGATAATATTTCAATAACATACTGGCCTGATCATAAAATAACTCAATGGAAATGTGTAACTGCCTCAGGCAGCACAGCAGGATAGTCAGCAGTCAGATGATTTCTATTCTGGGTTTCTTTTTTTTATGGTTACATTTTCTGTTATATCAGACATACCCTCAAGTCTTAGTTATGCTTTTATTCAAAAGGAGAACCACAGTATAAAGACCTACAAAACTTATTATGATATATTACTGTAAAGAAATAAAAGTTGGTGCCACGGTAGCATATTGATAAGGACAGGCCTGCCACATTAATTGACCTTTTTCCATCTCAACCGCCAGGGCTGAGGCCTAGGCATCCTAGTTGCTTAGCAACAAGGTCACTACTTTTCAGGCCTTAAATGCACCAAACAAAAAAAAAAAGTTAAGAAAAAAATCAGAAGATGTCATCGTATGGAGGCAGCAGTTAGTTGGTAGAAGAAAGTATTTTTTCATACGTTTTTTACTTCCATGTTCTGTAATGCATAGAGAGAAAACAGGGGTCTGAACTTTCACTGATCGAAACAGATCTAAACAGACAGAACAATGCTGAAGCACAGGCACGCATTCCTGCTTGCTACAAGTCCTAACGAGATGCTTTCAACTTTTAGAACATCCAGAGATGTTTATAAATAATGCATGTTTCTTCTATGTGCATAAAATATACGCATACATTCAAAATATTAAGTGGTCCTGGATAACATACATTTTTTAGGACATCAGAGAGCAGCAGAGAAGTAAAGAGGCATTCCTATTGTTTAGTTGCTTTTTTTTAACATTATATCATAAACATTAGTGTTCGCTGCTATGTTTAATGATAGGGCTTGAGGCAATACAACATCTCCTAAAGGTCAGCTCAGAGAAAAGTTTGTTTCTTCCCTTCTCAGCATGAAACATAGGAAAAAGTCACCACTTCTTCTAAACTTTATAAAGGCCATGGAACAAGAGTGTGTTTTCCTGCCAGAAATCAAAATCTTTCTGCAACAACATGAGTGTAGCCAAATGTTCACTGCAGGTCTTTCCTGGAGAGGAGTCAGGAAATCTGTGTTTTATTCCCCAAAAGAATGATAAATGATTTCAGGAATGCCAGTATGCCGTAATTTCTGCAGTTGCTAGATGGGAACAATAATCCTTTTCCAGCTAGTAAGTTGGGAGCATCCTATTTTATCTGTACTGTAAATAACTGCATGGTTCTCGGTGAACAAATTGCTTAAAATGAAATAAAAATCGGTATTTTCCTCTCAACAATATTCCTTTTATGTTTAAATGCTGGACACAATAGAATGTTTTGAATTTTGTTTATTTACAGTGTTACCTGAAGTAGTTCTCTAGACCTCCTCTACTGTGTTTTAATCCTCCCTTACTGTTACTGCTTGAACAACAGAGGTATATGTATTATAGTATTTCACAGAATCATCAAACTATCAAGATGGGAAGTAGATTTTGGAGATCATCTAGTCAATCTCTTTCCCAGCCTCTCCTAATATGACAGATGCTCCAATCCCTTAATCATGTTTGTGGGCATATGCTGTACTTGCTCCGGTGTTTCTTGTACTGCACCCATCACTCCAGATGTGGGCAAGCAGGGCTGAGCAGAGGGGAAGGATCACACCTCTCAACCTGCTGACAGTGCTCTGCCTAGTGCAGCCCACAAGACTTTTTGCTTTCTTTGCTACAAGAACTCCTTGTTTACTAACGATCAGCTCAGTGTCCACCAGGTTCTGTTCTGCAGAGCTAGTTACCAGCTGCCAAGTTTTTGCATAAGGTTATTCATTCCCAGGTGCAGGACTTTGCGCTTTGTTGAAATTTGTGAGGATGCTGCCAGTCATTTCTCCAGCTTGTCCCAATAGATCTGAATGACAGCACAACCATCTGGTGTATAAGCCACTCCCAGTTTTGCACACTTGCTGGAGATGCAGTGTCCCATAATATAATCATTAAAGATGTTAAACAGTATTCGCTCTGAGATTGACCTCTGGGATACCCCACTAGTGTCTGGCGTCCAATTAAACTTTGTGCCACTGATATGCAACCCTTCTTGCCTTGCATTTCAGCCATTCATAAGTCCATGTCACTGTCCGTTTATCTAACTTGTTCTTCATCAGTTTGTCTAGGAAGATGTTATGGGAGGTAGAGTCAAAACTCTTAGTAAAGCGAAGATAATCAACAGCTATCATCCACCAAGCTATCACCTCATCATGGAAGAGAATTAGATTGGTTTAGCATGTCTTCTTCCTAAATCCATGGTTTTTGTCCTCCTTGTTTTTGGAAATGGTTTACAGGAGAATTTGCTACTTCACCTTCTTAGGGATAGCAGTGAGGCTGACCAGCCTGGTGGCTGTATATCATCCAATCCCATGGACTTGTGTATGTTCATTTTTTTCAAATGTTCCCTAACCCAGTCTTGTTCCACTGGGTCATCCTGGCTGTGAGCCTGAGAAACCTGAGATTCCCAAAGGCCAGTCTTACCAGTAAAGACCAAGGTGAAGAGGGCATTAAGTACCTTCATCTATTCTGTGCTATTTGTAACCAGATCAACTGCTTCATTCAGCAGTGGACCCTTTTCTCCAGTCTTCCTTCTGCTGCTGAGGTTCTTGCAAAAATTTCTTTGCCCTTCACATCCATTACCAGATACAATTTGGCAGGTTTTGGCTTTTCTTCCCCCATGTTTGCATACTCATTGTCTATATTCTTCCTGAGTCCCTGTTTCTACCTCTTGTAAACTCTGATTTTTATATTTGAATGGGCACTCCTGATTCTTCTTGTTGGAATAAGCTTGGAGGAGATGATCCTTGAAAATGAGTCATCGCTCTTGGATCTATTCTCTCTCCAGGACCATGTCCCTGGGATTCTTCGAAGGAGATCCTTGAAAAGGCCAAAGCCTGCTCTTCTGAAATCCAAGGTTGTAAATCTGCTATTAGTCTTTTGTGATGTATACCTTTTTGACTTGTTTCTTGCCTTTTCGCAATTAATATTGTTTTAATGTGAGGAGAAAGGGACAGTGAATGGATTCAGTTTACAGACAGAAATGGAGAAGTGTTGCGTGATTTCAAATTATATAGAATATATGAGGATTTTAAGAACATGTTCTAGGCAGAAATAACATGGCAAGTTCTCACTAGATTAATATGTATACAGTGCCCTCTCTTTCACATCAGTTATGTTTCTAACAAAATAATGAAAATATCCGCTTTGATGTCGTTCAGACCAGTAGATAGAATAAGCATCTATTTGTTTGCTTTCTAATGTTAGTAACCAAGTGGGGAATTTATATTCTCTATTTTGTTACTCTCGCTTTCATGCTGAATTCCACAATAGACTTTTCACTGACTGCATAAAACTGTATCTTAGGGGAACTGTACAGGACTCAGTGGTCAGATGTTAGTCTTTGCCTATGATATGAAGTTGGAACATGTTGTCTACGCAACATATTTACTGAGGAAAACACATTTACCCGGGAAAATCCATTTAGAAACTGTGATAAAGGATATCATAGACATTACTAATAGTCTGCACACAAACCTATCCAAAAGTAGCTTCACTTTTATAAAAATTTGCATCTCTGCACACACTGTGTCTAGGGACACCTTTGGTTTGATAATATTTAACATTTGCGTGAACACAAGGATTCGCACAGTTGTTTAATCGTAGTGTTGATTTTAAATGAGATCCACAGGATGATTGCCATGAACAAAAGATCAGTCTTAGAAGAATTCCTTTTGGCTAATTGAGTTTAACCTTCTGATATCTTTCTGAACATCAAAATGCTAATCAGTTGTAACAGGTAAATCAGCATGTCAGAATCTGTCTGCACCAAGATGGGGTGTTAAATATCTATTAGCCTTCAAAGTTAAGTGCTTTTGGCATTCATTCATACCAAAGAAGTCCAAGTAGTTTTGATGAATTCAAAACTGGCCTACACTTAAGGGTTTTGTGAAAGTGTGACTTAGGATGCTAGCAGAATGAAAATGACACAGCTTAGGTGGGTAGAAGTGTTAGTGTAAATGTTATAAAACAGACATACACTACTTCCTGTTGCTTCTTTCATCTAGGTGCTTCTACTATCTAAGTGTCTTGTGTAAAACTCAGCAAAACCACACTTTTACTGGTGCGGGTAGATTAGACATATACTATTCAGCAAAATGTAACTTCTAATACAAAGTCTAAGCTCCAGTGTTTCTGGCTTGGACAGAAAAAAACAAATGGAAACCAATTCCATGAATATATCAAAACGTACATATTTGTGCCTTTAACTGATGATTAATGATACCATGAATTGTTGCTGTGTGTACCTAGTTTTCAGTTCCAGCAGCTTCCAGGGGCAAATAATGATATGCTTCCTTTTTGTCTCAGTGATGAACTCCAATAAAGTTATGCAAATTATTTGGCTTTGCAGGTGATAGCTCATTATTATTCACCATGAAGGTGAAGTTCAAGTCTGAGAATTTGGGAAGGATCACAGGCAAATGTCCTCAGGTATATCTCCACTTTTCCTACTGAGTTAAACTGACTATGTCTTCACAGGTGCTGACTGATCTTTACTAAAGTAGTTTTCAGGTCACCTCTTAGAGGGGTGCTATATTTTACTCTCCTCTTATCCTGAAGAAGGAGGATAAAGTATTTCCCCATTTGGAGTACTGATAAACAGAAGCAGAGTATTGTGGCTAATGATATATTTGAAATTTACATGACCTTACAAAGATGGGAAAGTGCAATTTTTTTTCCCATTCAGAAGGGGGAATTGCATAATGTCTGTTGTATATTGCCTGTTGCATGAACTCTCACAGAAAATTCTTAGAATTATCTATTTCTTTTAAATTAGTACTCAGTTTTGATCATCAGTGCAGGAGTCCTTCCAGGATTCTGACCTATCACTGAAAGGTTTGTGTTTACTGCAATAACTGTATTTGAGGATGGATTCAGAATATTTATTTAAGCCATTATTTTTTTTCATTTTCTTTATGCTTTCATTTTTACACATTCAGTTTCTTGAGATTGCTGCGGAAGTGGTTTTCTGTGCTCCATTTGGCATAAACTGCACAATATAGAGCACAGAGGAGATTCTGTCTACAAATATTTTTGTGAAGTTTTATCAATAAAATATTTGTCATCAGGATACATTAGGGTTTGAAAAATAGTATGTAAATAAACAATTGAAAAGCGTCTGCATGTAAACACTCAGTTTCGCTGACAACTGATGATAAAGCTTTTCACTACAGAATTTTATCTTGTAGATTTTGTCATTGCACTTGCAATTATTTTCTGTGATAATTTTAAGAAAAAATATGGTGGCAACAAAGAGGAAAATATCACATGAATTTCAGACTTTTTTGGCTTCTGTAAATATGAATCATTACATGGATAGCATTTGACCAGACGCAGGCCCGAATGTGGTCACCTCAAGGACAGTGAACACCAGCTGTGAAATTCAGAAAATATTTCGGTGATAGTTAAGAACGTTTTAGAGGAATGTGGGCATTTAATGCATACTGAACTACTAAGGTACATAAGAGCAGTGCATTCTCCTCTAACAGTTAAAAAGCATAGCACCAAAGAAAATGCTGCACAAACTCTGCTGTGCAAAACTTGATTTTCAAGTATTCACTCACTAGTTAAATGAAAGCTATTTGCTCCTGAACAAAGACAGCAGTGATTTCCCCTCACTATGCCAAACACTGACCTTTTAAATTCTGACATTTTATCAATATATTGTTTAGCCCAGAGTAAATGACTGTTTTATGATGAACTGAGTATTATGAAAGCCAAAGTAAAGCAGAAACAAAGCTAGCAGCTTTGTGGAAATTCTTTTTGTCTTCCTCATAACAGATTCTGAATTTTCTATACAGGTTGGAAAATTGGAGAGCTGAATTTGGAAAATTTCTAGCCACTCTAATCCAGTGTGTAGCTAACAGACCTGTGGTGTGCCACATCTGACATGCATGTTTAGGGCCTTATTTCTATATGAATTTAAAGGTTGCAAAGCTATTGTTGTTTCATTTTGTTGTGTTAGAGGGGGAACTGTATTAGCTGTGGAAAGAGTAGTCATTCTTTCAGTCTGTATTCTTTCTTGCTTGTTGAGCAAAAGAGCAAAATAACGTATCGCCCTTGCTTGGACTCTGGGATGTGAAGGATATCTTGCATCTACTGAAATGGGCCTAGACATGCAGGCTTGAAAAAAAAACATCTTGAAATGATAATCATTGAGAGCCAGCAATCATCAGGAATCTACAAAAGTTCAACAGAATTATGCTATTATTGTCAAAAGCCAATAATCAGTTTTCTTGACATATATGGGGTCTTAGTTACATTTGAACCAAAAACTTAGCAGAATCAGCAAGTGCACAAAAGCACCAAAAAAAGATTCAAAACAAAAGTAAATTTTCCAGTGAAAACCACAGTGAGCAAAGAAATGTTTTGTCTCTGGTCTAGTCAAAGGATAGTAAATACCTGCACAGCATCAGGCTCATTTTATACGGTAGTGGATAATACTTTCCCTGCATTATTTTGAGGTGAAAACTACTTAAGAGAAATATTTTCTTCTGCTCAGTCCCTTTGAACCACTTTTTCTCTTGTAACCTTGCAGAAGGACTCAGTGGAAAGTTTCTGTGATCTTCTTATTGCATGCATGTATAGATGCTTGATTATTTTTACCTTTTGGTTATGCTTTTGATCCATAGCCCACACAATCTCATTAAGACCATATTACTTAGTTTAAACTTCAGACACTTGACCGTTTCTTACAGTAGCCCCAGGGTGGGTGAAGTGTAATATTGTTCATGTCGGCTTCCTGGCATGGCAACATGTCATAAGGTATCTGCTGGGATATGACAGAAGAGGTAGGTTGGGGGATGGAAGCTGGAATAAAGAAGCTCAGACACTTAATAGAGCTTGCAAGGAGAGGTCAGTGCCCATCAGTCGTTGGAGTACAGAATCCCAATTACTTAGGAATGCTCAGTATGGGCTGCCTGATGCAGATTGTAATAAATCTTATGGCAGGCATTAGGAACACCTGGTTTCAGATGAGAACACCTTTCTTTAGGTCCACCTAAATCAATCCTCTTTCTTCCCCATGCCTGCACTGATCTCTATCTAGTGGGGGGAGGAAGGGAAAGAAAAACAGGCAGGTGATCTTATTATGGGTCTTGTCAGCCTCACTAATGGGAAACAGGTAACAGGCATAAGAGACAAAGAGGAGAGGGTTTACCCAGTGCAATACCTCCTGTCATCTTCTTTGTGATTTGAGAGGTGCTTCTTTAACAACTGCCTTCAAATTGGCACATGTCACAACACTGGATTTTCTCCAGCCCATACTCAGATGTCAGATGAGCTTGATGGTCATGAGTCCATCCATTAAAAGCTTTTAACATTGCTGACCTCTTGGATATCTCGGGTCTGTTGTTCTGTATGGAGAAGAAGGGAGAAGGTAAGTACAGTTCAGCTAATGTCAGCTCTGCTGATATAAATCAGAGTAGTGATGGTGATTTCAGGGAGCTGTATCTGGCCACATTTTCTGTGGTCCTACCCTGCTTTTAAAGGACAAAAGGATAGCTCCTACATTACATTTATTTAAATAAAGCCATGAGCACTAAAACTGGCAATTTACGTACTCACATCTTTTAGTTTTTTTGTCTGCAAAAGTATAGGCTCTGACTGAAGTTTTTTTCTTGGACTGGAATATCAGTAGGATCTTTCTCCTTCATCCTGCTCTTGTAAAAGGTGCTTAATCTCTCAGCAATCTACTGTTCTGTGAAATTCTGCTGATATTGATCATTACACACAAAAATTACTAAGGAGGCAGAGATACACACACGTGTTTGCAAAGAGAGAGAAAATATTTCCATGAGACCATTCCTTGGGAAGCAGCCTAAAAATCAGTCAGTGGCAACTGGGGATGTGGCTCAGGGTGTTGTCTATTTTCTCTTTTCAAGTTTATTGATTATTTATTCTTTTTTCTCTTTATTTTCTCCCCAAAACATTTTTTCCTTTCCTTTGCTATGAGCTCTTCCCTCCAAAGAAAATCCTATGATATCTCACAGAATGGGTGTCTCCCATGCAACAAGTAAACACAGAGTATGCATGCACGAATATTCCTGTTTTGTAGGCATTGCCCACATGTGCTTCGCCTTGTGGTGGCCTATGGATATGTAATCATCCTAACACTGTCACCTGTCACCACCTATTACAAACTGTCATCCAGTTTCAAGCCTGGCTAATGCATCCATAAATTTCCTTGATTAGAAAGGCCAGTTTAAGGCCATACACAAGGAAGAAGACAAAACAGTCTTCCTGCTTACACTCTGTGGTACACCAAAGTTAAGCCATGTGTTGAAGTGCAATAGCTCCAGCCACAAACATCCACACCCAGGACAATGTGGAGCTTGCTGGCTTCCCTGTTGCACCTTATGAGCAGAATCTGGATTCCCAGCAGCTCCAGGTGGAGGGCCCTCTTCATGTGCTGTTGTGAAGCAACGTAACTACACACTGTTGGCTGCGTTGAAAAGGCACTGGAAAGCCTGCCCTGTAGGATCGTTTCAGTAATGTTTCTCAACAGACTACCTAACTGATAATCTTCTCCCCCTGGTATCTGCAGCAGAACCGCAACTCAGCACACAAGAAGCTATAGGAGCCACTGAAAATCTTCACAGTAAATTAAGCATAATTAGCAGAACAAATATCACCACTGCTAGCCTTATAGTCTAGTAATTATTCTGACAGGACTTATTATTTGGACCGTTTCTCAAATCAGCGGTCTTTGTAAATGAATAACATCATAATAAAGTCCCTTTTCAAATACAGTATCCTGGTTACAGTAGAAACTTAAGGAAGAAGAGTTTGAACTTCCAGTTCAAGGAATCTCATCAAATTCCACTCTGGAGAGAATATCCATCAGACTCAGATTCTTGTCAGGTGAATGCCGGAAGGATAGTTACAAAGAGAAGCCATGACCTAGTTCTTACTAACTAAAGCGGTGTTTAGATGTTGCATTTTTGAGTCATGTCCAGATGGTATTGTGATACCATCTGCAGGAGACTGCAGGCAAAAATCTGGCAGTAATGCAAGGAGGAATGACTCAGTCTGCCCATTTCCAGCAATAGATCCCTCTTGTGTTGGTCCTCAGTGAGTCTGTGAAACTCTCTGTCATTAAGGGATGATGTAACTAAAGTGCATAGCCTTTCATATACAGCTTAAGACAGATTTTCCTACTGATGGATGTCCTGTTCATTATCCATTGCTACTTATGAAAGCACTCTATCCTTAGCCTTAGGCTTGCACTGAACATCCCACATCTAAAGAGTGTACCTTTATAGGAGCCAGCCTGGCTAGACTGAATACTGGGGTTTACTTTCTGAGCATCTCAGTGGGACTACAGAGACACAATACACTTATAGAACTGTCACAACAGTAATCTTGAGTCCAGAGATGGGATGGACAAGCATTTTTAACATTTCAGACTCCTTCTGAAGCCAATGGGGTCTGCCCATCTTTGCATCTTCTGGGAACTTGTTAGCTCTACAGCCGTTTTGTGCCCAAGTATAGATGGATGTATCTGAGCTCAAGCAGCAAGGCTTAAAAAACTGTGGCTAGTACAGCTTAAAGTATCATTGTTTGGAAAGGTTCGTCACCTTTGCTTCTATGTACTGACATCTCTACTGAGTGACAGAGTGGTGACAATTCGTTCCATGATCTACAACAGAACAAGGGGGAGCTCAGGACTCACTTGTTGCGAGCATCAAAATGACTAAATGAAGTGTGACTGGAAGTGAAAGTTCTCAGCCCAGAAATAAACTGTAGTGAGAAAAAGGCTACAATTTATGATAATTCTCTCTGCATAGCAGAGGCAAGGCATGGGCAGATGCCTAGAAGGATAAGGGATTAACGGACAAATAAAAGCTGCAAGAAAAGATAGTAAAGAAGAAAACTCTTCATAGTTAAAGCATTTTTTTTTTGCTCCTTATTTAACGGTTTACTACTGCTGAAGATTTCCAGTGTACTTACAGACTTAAAATTTTAGGTAAAGAAATCTTAGGCTCATTTGTTATTTAGAGAGGAGGGGCCACTAGGTGGCACAAAAGTTGCCCTGGTTTAAGCAAAATCTCTTTTTGAGATTGGAAAATGACATTCCAGGGGGTGAACTGCAGCTTTATAACTACAACACTGTAATGTAGCCAGCAAAGGAAATACATGGATATTTAGAGGGCTGACATTTGTTAAGTCCATTCTGTACTACTACACAGTGTGTTTAATGTTGTTCTGTTATTTTTGCCCTCTCCCCACACTGAAAAAAAGTTTTGTTTTTTAAAGAGATGATTGATTTGTCCTCATGAAAATAAAAGCAGTTCTGCAGAATTAGAAGAGAAACAAAATTAAAGCCAACACAATGCTTTTTCTATTGCAAACCATAAAAGCAAAGCCACAGAGTTGACAGATTCAGTGTACAAAAATGTGGTGGTAAGTATAGTGTACCAAGGAAGAATATTGTGCACTGCTGTGTAGTGGTGTTTACAGAAAGCCCCTATTAACAAGAGAACATGACTTCAATGATACAGGAGTATTTTTCAAAGAGGTGAAGATGACATAAGGAAAAAAATACAGGAAGAATAAATATATATACAACAGGAGAGGTTGTAGCAGAAAGTATAACCTGAAAGACAGTCAGCTAATGTAGAAGTTATCCTTACCAACAATATTTCAGAGGCATTTAAAAATCACCCTCATTAATGAATAAAACATAAACAACTTAAGACCAATCCCTTTGGTCCCAGAGGACCTACAAGGAATGCAATGTGAAGGAGAATTCATCTGGCCCTTTAGGCATACAGAATGTTTTACAATTTGCTGCTGGGGCTACCAACTGTCTGAGCAATGCCTTACACACTATATGAACATCCACAGAGTCATTCTGGTCAAGGAGAGTCAACATACAATCTGAAATCAGTTTTAATGAGAATACTTTGATGGGCATTATGTCAGCTTCTTTCAACCTTGGGGTTTTGACTGACTGTTGAGGACTGTCCTCTAGATGATAACAAGGATGCTGTCAGTCCTGCACAGATAGCTTTCACTAAGCTTGAATGCAAAAGTAGTGTGTATGCCATACATGCTCTTTCCACATCAGAATGAATTTCAGCTTGAATTTATTTCACTTCAGGTAGTATTTAAAAATAATTATGGATGACACTCCTTAAAAGTGAATTGCTCCTGCTGAGATAAACCATGGGTCTGACCATGAAAGTGTAATTCCTGAAATTCAGCAAGGTGTTATGCACAACCCAGTATAACCCAACTGCAACTATTAATGATGATTACCGCAGCCTATGAGCTGAGAATTAGAAATAAAAGAAGTAAGACTGGCATTCTGCATTGCTCATGCAATAAAACATAATACAGGTCTTTCATAAACACTCTAGTATTCTGTCTTTTTTTCCTTAAAGTCATTAAAGAATTTTATCTTTGCTTAAAAGGGAACTATGTTATACTTATGCTGTGTGTTTAAAACTCTGTGGCTTACATTTTCCAGCTGCAAAACAAAGGTTATTAAAATTGGTAATGCATACATTCAGAGCTGTTTTAAAGTAAGGAGAGGAGAGGAGAGGAGAGGAGAGGAGAGGAGAGGAGAGGAGAAGAAGTCTATGGGTTATCTGATCTATGGTGCTCAAAACTGAAGTGTATGTCATCT
>NC_034410.1:62074476-62126724 GCF_002078875.1 Numida meleagris
AGGAGAGGAGAGGAGAGGAGAGGAGAGGAGAGGAGAGGAGAGGAGAGGCTGAGCATTTCATAGGAGCTGTTGGAAATACTCTTTTTAGACTTTTAGCTGTGGTACTGCAAATATGACAAAGTGAGATGTGTCTTTAAGAAGTCATTAATGACATTCATTTTTCTTCTGGTCCACTTCTTGATTTCTCACAGTTAGTGTTATCTACCAATACCTCTGTATTTCAGTTGTCAGAGCACAGTGATTTAAAAATCCCCAGATAGAGAAATAAAATTTTTAAAAAAGACAGAAAAAAGGGAGAAATCTTTGTCAATGACAATTTTTTTCAGAGCAAGTAAAGCTTTGTATTGAATATTCAGAATTATGGAAGCTTTATAACATGTTGGTAGAGAAGTATTATTTTTATAATAGGAGTCATATGAGTATGGTCTTGGATTCTACAGCAGCACCTCTAAGTACAAAGCAGCTACATACCCCAAGCCACTTTTGTAAATGAAATCATGACTAAGGCATGCAGTAAGCTGGGATTTAATATTTTTTCCTGGAATATACAAAAACTCAGGGATTCTGTCTATCTATACTCTTATCTGTGAGATGCAGTTACCAAATGATTAAGCTACAAGTACCACTTACTTGCTGGGAGAAGTTATCCTTGGTTTCCACAAGATTGTTGCTGATATTGACATTCCACATCTAAGTGGTTTATAAAGGGTTAATGAATAATTAATAGGTGTTATAAGCCCGTTTCAAATATGATCGGTGGGTGCAATGGGTGCATATCAGTATGTAGAATCACAGTTATATGCTATTGGGCTGTTATTGTCTACTTATTAAAACCCTTTCTACACTTCTCATATCTGTAAGAATAGCATCTAATGTGACCAAGAAAAGGGAGAAATCTAACCATCAAAATAAAATTATTTCACTTCCTCATCAGTACAAGTCAGTTTAGTCTGGCTTTGGGTTAATCCTAACCAATCATTCATCTTTATCACTGTAATTTTAACTCTAGAATATATTAAATCAGGTATTTTTATAATCTTTAATGTGGGAGAAGAATAAGCTTCTGAAACAGCAGGCAGATTACAAATGTTAAGCAATTAAACTTTCACATTGAAAATGTAGAGATATGTAAGAAAGATTTGTGACACATTTTGTGCTTATTCCACTGCATCGTTCACTGGGAAACTGGAAGATACAGGAATCATTGTGAGTTGTTGAGCATCATACAGGATTATGCCCATGATTTCATGCGCATATTAGATAGGAACAAACTAGATTATATTTTTTTTAATGAAAATACATTTGAGCAAAGATTCTAAGTTAGTAGTTCTAAATAAAATGACACTTAACTTGTCTGCAACAGCTCTGACAGACAAAGCTACAGATATCTGTACTGGAGTGTCAGGCATTTCTGTTCTTTGCCATGCTGCTGTCCCTCTGACAGAAGTTGCTGCCCCATGCCTGTGGCTGCAGAACAGGTCATGTGAGCCTCTGCAGCATCGTGCCTGCTCCCAGGTCCAGCATGAGCCCTGATGTGCAGGTGTGTGTCTTTCTCTTGGCTGTGCCACTGGGTTACTACTATCTAGGGCAGAAAGAGGGAGGAGGAAAGCATCAAGGCTTGCAAACTTCTGTTGATCTGCCTCAGGAAACCAGAAAGTTTGCAACATCATGTCTCTCACATTTTCATTTTTAACCTAGTCCCTATCTTTGTCTTCTTCTTTGGTTTGTGATGGTGTTTGAGACTGTAGCTCTGCCAAGAGCTCTAGACTGAGAGTCCTCTCTTCACTCCTTCCCAATTAAATCCTTTCTGGAAGATCAGGAAATACGCCTGTCCACTGTATTTTTTTGAAACATGAACCAAGTTTCTCTTAAGACTTTTGACAAAACGTTATTCAGTGTTTTTATTGCTTTTTATGAATATTTTGTTTGTGCAATAATAAACAACAGCAACAACAACAGTAATAGTAGTAGTAATTGTAATAGAAGTAGTAGTAATAAAAATTTATCTTGTCTGAAGGTCAGAAAGTTCCCTTTGAGAAGTTGGTAAAAACTGGCCATTTGGGTAATAACTATGGTGATAGTAAGAATGAAGGGAAAAATGAAATAAAGGCCAGTTAGAGCATATCAGTTATTTTAGCTTACAGCAACGTTCAGATTCATGTCTGAACAGGCTGGATTTGTCTGCTTACTTCAGTTTGCCCAATTAGCACCCTCTGGTAATTGGAAATTTGTCCCAGTGTGCGTTAGGGGCTCATTAAGATTTTATTTTGACCAATAAAGACCATACTGCTCATACTTGCACTCTCTCCAGCTTGTGTTTTTGGAAGACCTCAAGCCACCATGGTTCCCAGTAGAGTCCTGAGATCCCCAAACACTCTCTCTGCTGTAAGAACCATGGGGAAAATTCTGATCCATTTACCCAATGACAAAACTGTTACTAGCACAGTAAAATCAGAACTTGCACTCTATCTCTTTCAGATTATTCTCATCTCTATTTCTTCCCTATTTCCCATATTTATCGCACTTCCAAAGGACACTGTGTTAATTAACTAACCAATGCATGGTATTTCCTTGTCAGCATAAAAAGCTATTTTTTTAACTTAATCATTCATTATGTGAAGGAGCTAAAAATGAATATGTTGAGGAGTTTGCCCTTGATTAAAACATAAAAATGTGGCAATAAATATTTTTTATTGGTTATAATATCTTTACCTTATTAAGAAGATAACAGACTGCTGGTTAACTGATCATGAAATATTAATTAAAAAGAAAAATATATGATAGGGAGTTATTTCTGTTGTGTCTGCCTATATTTTATGCCTTCTTTTCTTCCTATAAAATCTGAACTTTTCTAGTTTGTTTCATATTAACTGCATGATATGATATTACCCAAGTCAGTGCAGAGAAGCAGCAGATTTTGAACTCATGTTAACCCTTCTTTTACTTGCTTGTCAGTGCTCTTCTACCATCCTCTCTCTGTTACATAGGTTTGTTAAGCAAAATGAAAAAGGAAAAATAACTTTTAGCACTGAATTCAGAAAACATCTTTAAAGTGCCTGATTAATGAAGCGTACACATGTACATGAGCTTAGTGTTGATGAGGACAAATGGAAGCATGTGCCAAAATACTTCACTGAACTGGAAGAATCTTTGTTTCAAAAAACAATTATCAATATATTGTAATTATTGTGATAAAAAAATCCAGCTAAAACTCCATAGCAAGTTCTATGTTTTGAGAAAGCCTTAGTGCTTTAAGAGGTTGGTTGTATATTACAAGCACAATATAATATTTGGAAAATAAAACAACTGCTTATTTTTTGGTATGTTTTTAAGATGTCTTTGTTTTGAATTCCAGTAATGCTACATAATTGGGTATCCTATAGGCCTACTTTTCATTTAATAGTAAAAAAAAAAACTTATTACTGTAAAATTCCATTACTCTCATGCCTCCCTATGTAGTACAATGTTAAGTACACTACAGTACTGAGTCCCAGATGGAATACAATGCTGTAATTCAATTGAGAGATCCTGCTAATGTCCCACACTGAAGAATATAGCTTAAGGGTTTAGGTATGTTAGGAAAGCTCTCAGCCTGGAGTCTGAAGTACAACCTGACTATTCAATCTAGGCCTTTGTGCACTTGTTTGTAATGCACAGGACCCTGATTATTTGTAAAATATCTGAAAAACTATTATTAGAATAAAACAGAGGAAGTAAAATAACTATAAATTAAACTTCATCCAGAAGAAATATAGGAGAGCTGGGCTTACAATTGGCACAGAACAGGAAGAGAAAGTTTGCAAAGTGTGGTAGAAGTTACATGGAAGGTCTACTTATTAAAGGTTCAACCTTGCGATCCTCCCCTCTATCAGAAGAGATTGCTGGTTAACATCTCAACAAAGGTAAAGTAAATGAAATGTTGTGGGTAGGTTTGGAAGTCAATTCAGTTATGGAGATAGAAATGAGTATTACATTTTCTTCGGTTTTTACACCTTGTATTACATGTTTGATCCTGAAGCCATCTGTAGAACTTCTGGCTGACCCTTGTAGCACCCTAGTCTCTTCCTAGTCACCAGGACACATGAGAATGGCACAAATCTGTGCCAGAGGAAGTTCAGAGTGGACACTGGAAAAATTTCTTTACCATGAGGGTGGTCTAACACTGGAAGAGGCTACTGTGGGAGGTGATTGATGTCCCATGCCTGTTAGTGTTCCAGTGGCATTTGGACAATGCCCCTGATATTATGCTTAACTTTAGGTTAACCCTGAAGTGATGATCAGACAGTTGGACTCCATGACATTTGAAGGTCCCTTCCAAATGAAATAATCTATTATTTACAAACATTTAGTGCCATGGTTTTCAGCTGTAAATCTGACTTGATGCCAACTAGTCTGCTTTCTTGGCAAGATCAGAAGTGCTTAATCCATGACAGTGCTGTACAACTCATGCTGAAGCCCTTCTGGACCTGTAGGCAGCAAACTCCTTGCCATCTTCTCTGTGAGATCTCCCAAGAAGAAGACTATGATCAGGCTTCACAAAGCAAGAGGTCCATTCAGAAGATACACTACCCCACTACTCCTTTTGTGTAGCAGCTCTCCAGGTAGTGAGTTTGGCCAGGGATGTGGGTACAGACCCATCTGTCAATGGTATGACTTGAACCTAGCTCTGAGGGGGGACCTCTAGGCACGAGGCGGATGGAGGTCAGGCTTCAAGGCATGAAGCTACATCTCCAGGTGTGATGGAGCCTCTACCATCTTGCTCTACCAGAGCAGGCAGATCTGAAACCCTCTCTCTTCCAGTCATATGCTCTTGTACATTCCCTTGCACTGTGCCAGGCATGCATCTGATCCATTGACAAGCCAATCAAAGGGACAAACCAGTCAAAAATTAGCCATACAAACTCAAAGTAACTAGTTTTTAACCGGGTTACTTCCTGGAAACCTTTCATGACAAAATCAAAGACCAGTGCAACCGAAGGGTTGCAGAGTCAATATGCATCTGGGGCTATGGTAAGAGGTAATCAAAAACCTGACTTAGTTCATCCTATAGCGTCATAGTACTGTGGCTCTGGTTCAGCCTATAGTGTCGTAGTGCTGTGGTTCCAGTCTCTTTTGTTGCTGATGCTCTGTTTTTAGTGGAATATTTAACAATCAGTGGAACTAGGCAAAGAAATGGCAAGCATAGGTCTCTAGCTTAGCTGTTATATCACTCTGGCCAAGATTTCTTTTATATTGGAGAAATTTAACTGGAAAAAAAAACTGAGTAATATTTTAGCACACCATTTTAATAGCTGTGTTGCAGTTAGCCAAAAACTTCTCTATTCCTCACATGGTATTTGGCTGAACACAGGAATGTGTTTTCTAACCATGCCAATCCATTAACCTATAAGTGCAGAATGCAGTCTTACTAGATGAATACGCTGGAGTTATATGGACACACAGGAAAAAAAACGTAATTGCTTAAATGAATGGCCTTTACTGCCATAGCTGAGGGGAATGAGATCTGAAAGGAGTCTTGTTATGGTGCACTCACATGAGCTGAGATGTGCTGGACGTGTTGAAGTCCTAGGTCACTAGGGTGTCACAAAGTTGTGGATTACTAGGTACCACTCTCGTGTTCCCCTTGTTGTCAAGCAATCTGTACCTTCATAGAATTACCAATAAAACATTCATAGAAGCAGATTAGGTTTTAAAATCTACCTAATGTAGCATGAAATTTGGAGTGTATGCTCCAGCGATCAGAGCTGCAGTGTTGACCCATTATGCTTTGCAGTCACATTCTTCCATTTTCAATCCTTTGAAGCCACAAGGCTTCACACTAACACACACTAACAATAACACACATACTAACAACCATTTTATCATATTTTTTTTTCCCCAAAGTAGGTTTGTACTCTGTGCTGCCTGTGAGAATTTACACGGACTTTTGCTCAACTGTGCTAAAAGGACTTAAAATTCATTGTTAGAATACCTGATGGCTGTTGTGCTTTGTGAAAAAACAGCATTGGATTTCCAGACTCAGGGAAGGGAAGCACCTTTTTCATTGATTCCTCAGACACTGGGTCTGTGCAAAACAAGGCTGTCATTCTACATGTGTTAGGAGCAATCTAAGCCTTATCCTCTGTCATGAAGCAAAATGTATTTGATTGAAAGCTGAAGAGAAACAAGACAGTGTAGTAGCTATAGATAATGTTACACATCAGAAAGCTGTACCATATTTAAAATGATATACATAAGTTATTCTTTTCTGCTTCACCAATTATATTGTTGAATACATGTGAAATATTTTTAATCCATGCATCCTTTTCTCTGGACCGATAAGAAACAAATAACACGCATTCACAAGTCAGAAGAGTTCACAGTGACTGTTTACATATGTAAACTTACTTGCAAATCTTGAGACAGCCTTCCAATCTGACTCACTGAGAGTTGGATCCTATATTATGACAGATTCTAATCTGGACTGAGCTGTAGCAGAATAGGATTCCCAATATGTCAGAGCTTGCTGAAGAGTTTTCGGAAAGTTACGTCCTGCTGTGAAGCCATGTTGCATCCTCCTGCAGTTATCCCCGTTCTTCAAATTGGGAACGGATTTCCAACAGAAATGTAGAAATTGAATTGCTATCATGATTTTGATGAGAAAAGACTAAAGATATGCAAGCACGCCCCAAGAAATTTCATTTCCCCAGTGAAATGAAGACTTCTGAAGGGCGAAGAAGTCTTCAGTCTTTGTCTACCAGACCAGTATTTTCCTGATTTTGATTATATACTCTAAAATAACACCCTTCCCCTGTACTTTCTGTAAGATCCTAGAATCTGAACATGCATGTTGCAAAGCTCTTATTCCCACACATAAATACCTTGAAAAATCAAATTTATTCCTTTCATTTTACATCTCAGCACAGCAGCTTGTGTTATTTGAGATCCATTACCAACTATTCAGAGGTCTTTTACAAAAGACTGAGTAGTCCTAATTTCAAAAAGTGATCAGAGGAGACTCCACCCTGCACAAGTATCTCTGTTGAGTATTTTCCTTCCTGATCACAGAAACTGTAGAAAATATTGCAGAAAAGGTCTACCAGTGTTTAACTGTTTATATCACATAGTCTAATAAAGAAGAAAATTCCCATTAACCTTTTCAGAGGATTTTCATTAAAAAAAAAAAGTAGAACAGTGGACACAGACATTTCAGCTGCTGCTGAGCTATTTTGTTTCCTGTATTTGGTGGCCTTCTCTCAGCATGAAACTATTTTTCACCGTATCCTCAGCTGTGAGAGTACTATTGGAAGACAGTGATCTCATTTTCACAGATTCCACTGCCATCAGGAAAATGGCCCCAGGGCTACAGAGATGTAACTGAGGTCAGAATCTGGCCTTTTCCATTAAAGTGGGGAATACACTCAAATATATATGCATGACAGTACCTTTGTGCAAACGGGGTGGCAGTACTTCCATTTGAACCCCCTGCTATGACGCATACGCTATGGATCATGAGATGCAGAAATGACCACACAGCTGGGCAGCTCTCCTTGTTACACTGTAGTGGTTCTGAGCCACTAATGGTCCTGACAGCTCTTGCAGTGTCTAATGATTTTCTTCATACCCCTCAAGTCACTGAAAGTACAATCTTGGCTATCAGTTTGAAGAAAAGATTTCCAGTCCTTCTGGTTCAGAAACCATAAAAAAGTGATTCCGAAAGAGGTTTAAGTCTCATGTTTTCTTAGACAACTGGATGACTTTGTGGAGCATGGTTCATGATTTTTCAGTGCTTGGGTGTGTATTTTCTTATTAAACCCTGTCAGTAAAATTACACAAAAGAAGCTGGTGTAATCCCTGTGGGAAAGTGCAATTTTCCCCTGTGTAACAAGCTCAGGTCTCTATGGGGCTTGATATATAAGCCAAAAGATTTCTGCATTACAGCATCAGGTTATCATAACCTATCTCCCCCTCCTTCCTACCCCCAGAACTCATCTATATGCTAATTTAACATGACTAATGCCGCCCCACAATATAATGGCTCTAATGTTTTCAGGGGAGGAAGGAAAGTGGAAAGAAACTGATGCTCCTGTTTGATTAGTGTAGTGTCTTCTGACAAAAATCCCAGATTTCTCGAAGATAAGGTCTGATTGCATGAGCATCCTGGCTATGTCTGATTCAACATATGTCCAAGCCTGCCATTTGGTTTGAGTTTATGTTCCCTGGTCTGTAGCAATGAGTCAAGAATTACATGCTAAACATAAAATACATTTTCCTCACCTCGCTTCTGTGGAAATGTTTCTAATGAAGCTCAACTGTTTGTTTAAAGGGAAAGACACTGCCTCCTTCTTACCATAAGTGGCAAGGAACTACTGTACCCAGATCTGACAGAGCTCCCCACTGAGCTGCAAGATACCTGAACTAACTGGGATTTGGCTCCCAGGCCTTTCTGGTTCAGTCATACAGCCTGGGGAGCTTTCAGTTTCTCCACAAACATGTGCACTGATAGTCCCTCTGCCCCTTTCCCCCTTCCTCCCGCATACTCACTGTAATGCTATTAAGATATCAAATGCAGCAATTACAACAAGAAAGCCCTAATTAGGCACCGGCAGCTTCTGTAATAAACGAATCAAAGAAACTTGAAGAAAGAGCTAAAAAGAAAGGGAACAGAGGTTTCCAAATCATAGAATTTTTCTTCTTAAAGGACTACTTAACACCGATAGTCCTCCATTAATTTCACTTCACTAGGTATCTCTGTACTTTTCTAGAACAAAAGAAGTAATAGCGACATAGTCCTGTGGCCATAATCAAATAATAATTGGCCTTAGAGATCACTTATGAAAATCAGAGAAGTAATAAGGTTTCTGAATAATTATGAATAATTAGGCACATTTATGAATAATTACACTGTTAATAACTATCTAACACATCCAGTTTTTAAACTGTAATTCAGTCATTATTGATTGGTTAGCCATCATCTTCACTGCTGTTTCCCTACTCATTAATGTCCTGATTAAGCCAGGAGCTGCGTTTATTCTTTCAGCATGGCAGTAAAGTGAGGGTTTATTGCTGTAGTTTCTGAGTCTCAAGGAAGAGGAAAACCTGTTTCACAGAGAACATGTTTAATTGAGTGAAGTAGGAGGATATTTATGGAAAGGAAATGTCCAAGCACTTTCTAAATGTGATATTAAATCAGTCCAAAGACTCTATAATGATGAGGAATGCAGAAAAGGGGAGTACAGTACCATGTCTGGAGCTTCTGACTATTTGACCTCTTGTGTTTGATCTGTGAAGCTTTTGAAGTGCAGACCATCTCATATGAAATGTGCGTCGCAGAGCTGGCTCAAGATGCCCCCATCAGCAGGCTCAGAAAAGAGAAGAAAATAGATAAACTTCCTGCTTAGCAGGAAAAATGGGTGATTGAATGTTGAACATCTGTTAAACTGGAAGTGGCCAGTTCTAAAAATCAGAAAAAGATCCCAGTGTACAATTCCAAGAAGGCCAGTCATGGAAAACTGAATCTTCTACTTGTGCTTTGACATGCTAAGAAACAGCATGAAGAACAGCCCACTTCTCAGTTTTTGAAGGCAGAAATGGCAAATCTCTGTCAAAGATCTAGAAAAGTCTACATTAAACTGTGGAACTCATTACCATCAGATATTGTGTAGACTGATTATTTAGATGGTTTTGAAAAAGATTGGAGAATTCCACATGGGAAAGGTTCATTAGAGGACCGGATGTGACCTCCAGATCAGTATGTCTCTACACAGCCACATACTTTAAACTGGAGGAGGTTACAGTTATCACATTATATAAGCTTATTCTTTTCCTGAAAAAAAAATCAAATCAAGAAAATTTAGTTTTTGCTAGAGGCACAGACTTAACCCATTATTCCAGCACCAGCAGTTCATCTTTCTCTGTAGCTGTGGGCAAACATCTTGAGCATTCCCTGGTAGGACGCCTGCCACTCTCTGTAGGTGTGGTAGATGCATTCAAGGACCAAATCTCCTAAGCTTTAGCAGAGACAACCTGCTTTGTCTGTGGAGGGCACATTCACTCCTCTGGAATGTTTTCCCTGATCACTTATCAGCCCTATCCTCTGAGTGCACTGCAAACAATGCTCTTCGTATTTGGGAAAAGGAAGAAGGAAAGGAAAATTAGACTTTTACTGGACTTATGTCTTTATTTTGTATGCTTTGAAGTGTCCAGGAGCATTCAGAAAGCTGAGTTTTCTTTCCAATATTTGTCACTACTGATTGAATTTTGAGTGATGTGAATATTAATGCCTGAGTAAATGATCAAAGCCCCGCATGGACACACTAGAAAAAGAAAATGAGAAGCAAATGAATGGTTTTTGTTCATTTTCATCTCACATCGTTTGATTCTGTTTCAAGAGGATTACTTTTTTACTGTCTGTTAGCTTTGTTGTCTGCAAGAGACTTTTCCTTTTTAATTTCTCCCAACTCTGGGCTATCATTTTATCACACTCTTTTTTTCCAGAGTCCTAACTAGGACAAGCCACAGTGGCATGCCTAGTGTTTGAATGAAGGTTGCACTGACCTGTGTCTTCCCAGACATGGCACACAACAGCCATTATTATTTCACTGAGCTCAGGAGCACTACTAAAACATATGTTTTCCTGAGTGCAAACATCAACAGGATCTGCCATCCCACCAGTGAGGTCAACGAGGTTTTTTGTACATTCCTGCTTCCAAGTTGTGGGGAAATACCATTTTGCAGTCAGCTTATGTACCAGGTAGGCAGAAAAATGTGAAAGACCAATCCTCTTCCTCTCAAGTGGAAGAGCCACCTTGCAGAGAGTCACCTAGGTGTACCCCAGACCCCTCAACCTCCCCTAGTCTCCCAAGCTGTGTGACAGTGTGCCCCAGGCCATGCCAACATCCCCCAGCCCCCTTTCCAGCCCCTCCTTTCATCTTCAATTTGTTCAGCCCCACTCCACGGATGTCATTGCAAGCAATGGCCAATTAGCTGAATGTAGTCAGGGCACAGTGATTTTGATCCTTTTCTTTGAAAAATAGAGCTGAAGGAGAACATTCAATGTGGTTCCTGTCTGCAGATGCCGACAGCGGTGAAATGCTGGCATCCTGGGGCAGTGGGAGGAAGAGCAGCCGGAGGAAACATAGCAGGGCACTGGATCCTCAGACTGGTAGTGTGGGACACAGTTTTGAGACAACGCTGGCTTCCAGCGGGCTCTTTGACTTCCATTAAACATCATTAATGTTTTCAAGGGAGCGTGAAATACACACTCATGCATCCTCTGTCCTCCCACTGTCCCTCCTGCAGCACAGAATGGTCCTTCCTTTGTTATATTTGGGTAATTATCCTGCTGCCTTCCCTCCTGCTACCCGCTAAACTTCCATGATTGATGAAGGGAACAAATCGAGAATTTGAGATGAAAAAGTGAAGAGAGAACAAGGCCAGGCAAATGAGCCAGTGGGTTGAAGCACTTGGGACATTAGAGGGTGTCAAGGATGGCAAATGACTTCATTGAAGTAATGATGATAAACATTTTATCTCTGTGCATATATGTGCATTATACCTAACTATCTCAAGCATAAGTAAGTGAAGAAAGGCACTAAATAAATCATAAGAATAGGCCCTAAATGGGAATCCCTAAGGAATGGTATCTGAATTGTAAATGCACGCCTGAATTTCACACATCAAATTACAATAAGGAGATTGATATTTTAAACAGCTCTGTACTTAAAGGGTACTGTATCTAGTCCTGAGGATTTTTCTTTTGCCTTAGATTTTTTTTCAGTTTCACTGTGTGTATATATATGTGTCTGTGTGTGTGTAAATTCATTAAATGAGGTACTTTGCATATCAGTGGGCTGCTCCGGGTTTCATTGGCATGTTGGAGACTGCTTAAAAGTCTTTTCTGCCTGACTGAGATTTTTGAAAGACATAAATGCTCAGGGAAAAACTCTTTTCTTTTCTGTTTAACCAAAGAAAATCTGAGAAAAATTCCTTTCTTTAAACAAACTTATTCTAGACTTGGCCTGATGTAACTGGAAATACAGTCTGACATTTACGGTTGTACTTCATCTCTCCCTCTCTTAAATAGTGGATCCATATTCTTAGCTGGTGTCAAACAGCAAAGATTCATGAGTGGTCATCAGAGCATGCCTGTTGACACCAGCAGATTTGGTCCACTATCTACAGAAAAGGGAATGGATTTGGGTATGGAACAGGTTTTATGCAAAAGAAATTATACTGGAAATATAACCCCATTCATTTCATTCAAGCAAATCCCTCCTGCTACACATACTTATAAAAAGATTAATTCCTTTTATTGATTTTTAAGCAATTTCCATGAGCTTAGTAGTGTAGAAATCATGGCAAGAAGTAAAGGTCATGGAGTAGTTCCATATATAAGAGCTAGATCCAGAGCATATCAAAGTCCTCTGAAGAGAATTCCAGTCTTTCCTCAGCTTAAAGAGAGTTTTGAATATTGGGGTTGAGCAACTATAAAAGTCTTTTTTTTTCTGTCAAACTGAACATATTTCAAAGTGTTGCTAAATTATTAGTAAGTTTTCCCATCAGTACTGCTACAATCTTTATTTTTACTGAAAAAAGGAATGCCTTGTTGAAATACAAAAGACCTTCCACTTACTCATTGTATTAGCAAATTATACTTTCCCTTAAACTGTAAAAAAAATAAATACAATATATTACATTCCATAGTCCCTGTTGGAATGTTCAATCTGTCACTAGAGTTTTTTGACTATTGATTAATTTGCAGAAATGTGTTGACATAAACCTTTCTGGGAAAAAGTCAGTTCCCTTCTCTTCCAGTCCTGAGCTGTCAGGCCACGTGTTTGCCTTTTTGCATGATTAATGTTGTTTTGAAATCTTTAAGAATCAATAAATACATTCTGAAGTGGAGACATCTGCATTTCAAAATGTGTCCTATCATCTTAGTTTCCTGGTCAATCTACAGAATGTGTTTCCCACTGGACTCCATAGGTGTGAGCTGCTTTGCATGGCTGGTGATACTACAGAAGTTCTTTTGATATAACTCCTTCTTTGTCATGAAACCAGATACTCCTTGAAGATTCAGGAATGGAATGTACCTGATAAGAGTGCCCTTCAGGAAGTGCGTGTTTCTTACTAGATAAAAATCTTTCTTTCTCTCTCTCTTTCTCTCTCTCTTTCTCTCTCTCTTTCTCTCTCTCTTTCTCTCTCTCTTTCTCTCTTTCTTTCTCTCTTTCTCTCTCTCTTTCTCTCTCTCTTTCTCTCTCTCTTTCTCTCTTTCTTTCTCTCTTTCTCTCTCTCTTTCTTTCTTTCTTTCTTTCTCTCTTTCTCTCTTTCTCTCTTTCTTTCTCTCTTTCTTTCCTTTTCTCCTTTTTTTTTCTTTTCTTTTTTTTTTTGAAGTGCCACTATTTTGTGTAGCCATCCTCACAATATTTTGCATGACATTTTGTAAGATGCTGCTGTTGCAACAGCTCTTCATATATTTGGTTAGAAGACTGCTTTACACTCTCAGATTCCTCTGGCTTCCTTAAATGCTCAGCGTATTCAGTGTATAGCAGGATCAACCCTTCTGTGGATATCCCTTGGGAAATCAAAAGAAAGATTCCTTCAAGCCAGCTAGCATCATATATATTCAATGAACACAAAGGGGATGAGGCAGAGCTTAATCCAGCATTTGAGTGTATTACTGGCATGTTACTGCCAGGATCAGTTTAGCCCACGCTGAGAAACATTGCAGGATTTGCAAGGGCTGAACAAGCGTGCTCTGTCAGAGCAGGAATCTGCCCTTTATGTGGTCATAGAACTGCTGTTTCCTAACTATTAGAATCAGAAACTGATTGCCAAACTCAGTGAACCTGGTCTGTACTAATCCTTCAGCATTCCACAGGCTGGAGGAGGGGAAAGAAATATTTTATTGGCAGATCTTTTTCTTCTCCGCAGTTTTGATACTGCATGCTTGAAACTTTTCAGAAGCATGGAGTATTACTCCTGGTCCCAGGAACAAGGATTAGCCAATAGAATTCTGTCATAACCTGTAAAATTCATTCATAAATGTTTCCAGCAATTTATATAACGTCTGTGGTGTCTCTGCAACCTCTCACACACTGTTCTGTAATTTGTTATTTATCTGTATGGGTCTGTGTGCCTCTGTGGTCAAAGTCATTACTAGAAATAGTTATGCCACAGTAACTGTAGAATTTGAATGTCAGAGCAGCAGTCCGTTCTGGGAGAAACGTGGGCAGAGGAAAAGGAGGAAACCTGCTGTAAAGCACAGTTAAGCCCTTTGTGCTGTGGAAATGAATCTTGGTTTTGGTGCTGGCAGCCAAGTTTGTGTTGATGCACAGAAGTAAAACAGGAGTATTCAGACAAGTGGAACATGATCTGATAAGCCTGGAAATGACTCTGCCAGGTTATCCAGCCTGAGTGACATCCTCATCTGTGTCCTTTCAACACATTTGATTTGAACTCAGGCTTCCCAGAGGAAGCCTTTTCCTGTGCTTTCTGTCCTGCTTCATGAACTCCTTGACGGTAGAAGCAGTGCAGGTTTATGTGAGAGCTGAGCTATGCACTCCTCTTGGAGGGACAATATTTCTTCTGGTGTTTTTTTTTATTTTCAGCTTTTTAACCTGGCTGCCCTTTCAATCTGGTACAAATGGAGTCTTTTCCTTACTCTGCCAGCTTAGGATAGTGATCACATTCTGCCCTTCATTTATTAGATGCTTGAACTCTGTATATGTACTCTATCCCTCTACATGATCAGGTAAAATGAGAAATCAGTCTTCTCAGGTCTTCTGATATGAAGCAGATGAAACAATTTTTACTGTTCTTCCCAGAGTACAATTTCATTAAGGCTGGTAACCATTGAATGAAACTTTTGCAAAATGTGTATCCTTATTACATGAACAAAAATGCAACAAGATTTGTGCCGGGAGGTTCAACGATATACCAAATTTCACTAAGATTTATATTTGAACTGTGCAGTCTTAAATTTGCATGATTTATGCCCTAGCAGTTGCCTGACTGTATTTATCACACAGGAACTGTTCTTCTTGGGAAGTAATTTTACTAAAGCTCGAGATTATTTGGCTCTTGATCACTGAAATGAACAGCATCTCACTTTCTGTGTCTGTCTCTTCATATGTTGTCCACCCTTGTGTGTTTTAACTCTACCAAGAACACATATTTCATATCAGAATATGAAGCACCTGCCCATGAATCAACCAAATGCAGGCTTTGTGCTTAGCACCATCTTTAACACTTGTCCTAGAGATTATCATTGTACCATTCACAATATGCATGGCTTTTAGAAATCTTAAAAGAAAAAGTAAATGCACCCCACTCTCATTCCTTAAGCTTCCTAGCATATCAGATTGTATTATTTCTGTAGCAGGTGTCCTTTAAGAAAAGAAATCTGGGCTGTGAGGGCTGATGCTCTGAAGAGATGGGTTGCACTTCTGGGCTTTGCTGCTAGTTGACCTGAGAAAGACAGTTTGCTTGTCTCAGTCCCTGTGCTGATAGGAACCAAAAGTGGTAGAGAGAGGTTCAGTAAAGCGTATCTGAATGCAGGGACACTTTTAGCAGCAACTGCCATCAGTAATAAACTCTGTGGAAGAGATCAGTTACACCCAAAATGTGGAAGATTTTGGTGTCCCCAAATGTTCCTCAGCAGTACACCATCACTATGTATCAGAGTTCTTACTCCATCTCTCCCTTAACTCTTCATCTGTGAAAGTGGGCAGAGTAGTACCTATTCCTGTTTCTCAGAAGTGAATGTGCTATGTAAAAGAAGATGTTCCGTGCACATGTTAGGAGAACTAAATTGATATTCATAATTCTGAAACATATTGTGGATTAGTCATACATGAAATGTTGCTATCTGGTTTTCAAATGCACATAAATAATGTAGGAGAACAGGTATCCCTGAAAGTCAGTAAAGCTCCCGAGTTTAGAAATACCATCAGAATTTTTACTTCTGAGGAATCAGGTACTTTGTAAGTGGGCGGGAGATCAGTAATCCTTCTTTAGTTTTCAGACCCATATCAGTATCTTCAAAGGCTGTGTACCCATTACCACTGATTGAAAAGTACTGCCTTTGAAAGAGCAGTCTTTACTGAAGCTCAGGAGAACTTGGATCAGGATGCAAGTGTGAACAAGCTGACTCTGCTGGGTTATGGCAAATAACAAACTTCATCGATACAGTCTTATTAATGTGACCACTTATC
This sequence comes from Numida meleagris, assembly GCF_002078875.1. Lineage (NCBI taxonomy): Eukaryota > Metazoa > Chordata > Aves > Galliformes > Numididae > Numida > Numida meleagris. The sequence continues at coordinate 62,090,673 of NC_034410.1, forward strand.
CTTGAAAGAAACCTTACTGACTGATGCAATATCAATGGCGTTAATCAATTAACAAGTAGAGTTTTCATCTTAATAACCAGGAACAGAATAGGCTCGAGTAGAAATAGCATGCTGAGATAGAAATAGCCAGATAACCATCTATTTGTTAAAATAAAACAGGGTAGACTTCTTCATACTTTTTCTAAAAATATGGTTTTGGTTTGAAATAACAAAAATGAAAATTAAAGGGAAAGGATCACGGAAAGCACTTTTTTTTCATGACTGATGCCTCTTCTGCAGCTGCAAGCACATTCATTTCTCCATAATCTCTAGCAGTGCAGAAGAAAGAGAGCCTTCAGGTGAAAGGTTACCTACATTTATAATGTCAGGCACTGAGACTGGTGAGGTAAAAGGTAAATGGTAATTTTATCATTAGCGTGCCTGACCCCTTGCCCCCACCATATCTCATAGGAGACGTTAAGAACGGCTCACCTGTCAAGATGCAAACACTTAAAGGTCAATGCGCACAGAAATCTTCAAGAGCTTACAACTGAATTGCTGACACCTTTTATTATCACTGCTTAAATAAATGATTCAAGTGGCAAGACAAGGGTAAGATTGGTTTAATGTCAAGATTTACACAAAGAATTCTGGGAGCATTATTTTCTGAACTCTGACAACTTGAATATGATTTTTTAATTCTAGAAGCATGTGAACAATTAAGCAAATTTCATATCATCTGCAGGAGTTTAAATATATATTCTTGTGTTGCATGGCTCTCCAGCACTGCATGAGTGGGAAGTTTTGCTTTTATTAGAGTAGTGAATCCAAATGCCTGGATCTGGTATCATCCTAGTGTATGACATAAAACCCATTTGACATCTGTGCATAAGAAGAGAATAGTTGTGACTTAAGAGAATTTGAGAATATCTTGCATCTTGGTTGCATGGTTGCATGGGTGTTTTTTAACACAGTCTGCACTTCTTTGTTTAAAAATGCCATAACATCATGAAGTAAGTGGGTAAAGTTCCTCTCCTCTAATTCCAAGTTTTTGTCACATTGAAAAGCTCTGGAGTGTGGACACATCAGCACAAGGGTTTGGAAGAGTGGTGTGAGTTCATCTATGCACACAATATCTCCAAGTAAATGAAATGTAATGCTAAAGGAGTAATTTACTCCTGACACCATAGTTTGAGATTAGTGTGCGTGCTAAAGCTGCTTTACCTTGAAGGCTATAGTTCTTGATTAAGAATGCATAGATGAGTTCACGCCACTCTTCCAAACCCTTGGCCCACTCCTGGCCAGCTCACTTGGCTGGCAGCAGCATGGCCACAGAAGCCCCTTGCATCCAAATGCCTTGTGAGGGAAAACAGCAGGTGAGCCACACATCCTTGCCTATCTGCACCACAGCAATGAATAGTGAGAATTAAAGTATTGCTATGAGAGTGAGAACCTCCTGAGTGCGAAACACAGGACAGACATCTCTTCCACTTCTGGTTTTGAGCAAATCTCTGACTCTTTTTTCCTATGATGTCCTACAATAGAAGATCTAGTCATAACTTGTTTTCTTTTTTTGTTGTTTCATTGCTATAATGTAATTCTATTTGGAAAAATATCAACGGATGCTCTTATCACAAGGCTGCAATCTTACTTCGGCTTCATGTTTATAAAAAGAGAGAGAATGCAGTATATTTAGTGGACTTCGTAGAATCAAAGAATATTCCGAGTTTGAAGAAACCCATAAGGATCGTGGAGTCCAACTCCTGGCTCCACACAGGACCACTCAAATATCAGACTTCCGGATATTCAGCTGAAATGCAGATTAAGACAGCCAAATATTCTTTTTTTTTTTTTTAATTTGTACTGTTATTATCATTCTTATTAACTGTGAATCTTGATGGCACCAAAGAGTTGTGTCTAATTTCTACTGAAATACAGTATTTCGTATTTATTTGCTACCCACTGCTGAAACTGCTTGCTCTCTGAAGGCAGCCATTTTGGGAGAGAGGAGAAATGACCATCTACACAGTCACAGTCCAGAAGGAATGGGAAAGGACTCCGAATCAATTAATTTTTGGGGAGGACTAGATGATCTTCAGAGGTCCCTTGAACGCTACGATTCTGTGAGGCTTCATCTAAGGCTCAAATGATCTTGAACCTTGACTAGCAGCACAGAACAAACAGGTTCTTCATGTAGTTGAAAAGCACTTTTTTTCCAGTAATTCTGCATCCTCGGCCAGCAACTCCATTAAGATATTTCTTACCAGTGCTGTAGGTCCAGTAGCAGAAGATAAAAAGCAATAGGAGCACTAGCTTTGTAAAATCCTGGTATACCTTGGTGCCAGGTCATGTAATGTTTTTCAGATATGCTCCTGCATGCCAGGATGTCTAAAACCTCAGTGTCCAATTCCACCTTCTCCACAGATGTGCCTGACTGCACAAACAGAACTCAGGTAGACACTCACTCACCAGTAGTATCAGAAGTTATCAGAGCAGACCTGTAATGAACCACAGATCCAACTACGTCTAACTTCACAGAAGCAGTTATCTCTCGGGGCTTACACTTAGCCTGACACTTAAGTACTTAGCTGAGTCAAGGCTATAATGAGTGAAGTGCTGGAATTATTTTGTCTTCTCATAAAAAGAACCATATAAAATATATACTTTTAGAGGTAACTACAGCTCTATAACCTGCAGAACAGCTTCTGTGGAATTTAATACATGGAACAAAACTGTGAAATACAATCAATTTTCCCTTGCATTGGTCTTGTGTATCAAAAAACTTTGTACTATCTCAACCTTAACCATGAGTGATTAAGACACTGTAAAATTGTTTATAGGCATTATAAAAATATTTTTAATTTTTACCTGACCACCTGAGGAAAACACCTGGTAGTAATAAAATGATTTTTACCGCATGCCTTTCAGAAAGAAGAGAAATAAAACACTTTCTTTTTTATGCAAGTATTATACAACTGTGCTTAAGCAAAACATCTGCTATGCCTCACCGAAATCAAATTGCCACATTTTATGTTGATTGGTTATCTTTCTTGTTTGTTTGTTTTGTTATATTTCTTGTCTGTACCATCAGAAGCATACCGAATAACCAAAAGTTGAGATCAGCCTAGCAAGCCTTCTAAATGCTCAAACAGTTATAGGCTTTCTTGCTTGCTTACCAGGAAGACACATTCTTTTGGGATACACTGATCCCTATTTGGGAATACGAATGCAGAACAGAACAAGCCATTGCACACATGGAAACATACTCTGATCTATGTGGCAAGTTAGCTTTGTGTTTCTCTTTTTTGTCTGGAGGCTGATGTTAGTATTCAAGGTAGGGAGTTTTGAATTGTAGCGCGATTCTGCTGATGGTACACTGGATGCTTAAGTGCGAAATATGACAAAATATATTCAACTCACCATCTTTTCTCTGCAAAGAAGAACAGATCCTATTGCAGCTCTCTACAAAGGCTGCCCTGAAAGTAATACTGCCTGTTTTATTATGTTGGCCCACAACACCAGAGGCAAATGTTGGTGATATGGCAGTAGAGGTTGAACCTTCCCACCAATATTCCATTACATTTTGTTCCTGTGTGACAGATGGTAGCAGAGGGGCAGTCTGACAAAACAGCATCTGACATGGAAGTGCAGATGAAGCAAAGGTATGTCACTGAATTCCTGTATGTAGAAAAAATGGCACCCACTGACATTCATTGACATTTGTTTAGTGTTTATGGAGACTAAACAGTGGATATGAGCATAGTGAGGTGGTGGGTGGTGCGTTTCAGCAGCGATGACAGCAGTGTAAAATACAAGCCATGTTCTGGACTGCCGTGAAGATTTTTACAAGTGTGGCATGCAGGCTCTTACTCATTGCTGGTGAAAATGCATAGCTAATGGTGGTGACTGTTGAAAAGTAGTGTTTTGCAACTGAAAATTTGTTCTATCAAATAGCGTTATTGTGCTTTTTGTATATATTATATTTTCCATAGAAATAAATAGCAGGCATTTCTTTTAGAGTGGCCAATGTACAGAGCTAGAAGATGCTACTCTGACCATTTCCAAGGAGAAAGAACTGTCTAGGGGATTGCTTACTACTTCTCCATCTGTTGGTACATGCTGCTACAACCTCCACCACGTTGTAAAACACATCTCATTCTGCATTTCAATGGAGAAAAGTTGAGAAAACTCTGGGCTGGAGTATTCTGAAACACTCTGGTCTCAAGGGACCTTCTTTTCAAATCAGCCCTTTCTTTCTGTGTATCCACAAGATACAAAGTGGGTGCAGATAAGAGGTTTCTTATTGTGTAAGTACTTGATGCTTATTTTTCCTCACTGGAAGTGCCAAAACAATGATGCAAAGGAATGAAGCATTTGGCCCCAGCACTTCAGGTTAATGGTTAATTTTACATGTGGCTATAAGATTTCCACATATATCTTTCCTCCATGTTTCTGTCTCCCCCCAGTGCATTTTCTTGTGCACAGTTGTGGTATTGGCCTTCAGTGCAGTGGAGGAGACAGACAGACAGACTAATGTATTCTAATACCTCCCAGCACACACCAATTTTTGTGTGGTTTTTTTTTTTTCTTAATAATCTCCTAGCACAAAATATGTAGGAAGCCACGCGTAAATTCTGGTTATGGTCTTGTTCCCTAAGAGACAAACACAGGCAGGAGCACTTTTATGGGAGAAAAGAAAGAACATTCAATTTTCCACTACAGAAACAGGTGCACTCAGATTTTCAAAGTACATCGCACTTGTCTCTCTTGTTTATTTAATCCTAATTTATTGGATCAAGACAAAGGGTAGTGCAGTTTGGTTTTCTGGCATGTTCATGTCCACGGCAAAAAGAAGGTCATTGCATTTGGGTACTAATCTACCAGTGCAGCAAGCCGTGATTAAAATGTCTCGGTAATGTTCTCAAAAAAGCATTACAACTGCTTGAATCCATATCCATCCATAGCCAGAGAAGAGGGGATGCTAGTCTGGTTTGGTTAAATAGATATAAACTTATTCCCCAGTCAGTCAGCTAGAGCAGCAGCCCTGCATTTCAGTGAGCTAAATAAAAAGATTGCCTGGGGTCAGGATAAAAGCAAAGGTATGCAAGGCCATGAAATAGTTTTCACTGTTATCATTTCACTTCAGAGGACCCAGCAGAGCTCTCACAGGGGATCGTGAGTGACCTCAGCTCTTCCTATAAGTGTCTTATGCCTCTCAATTGATTATAATGTTCACCAAGGAAGTGAAGGGTTAAGCAAGGAGGGTAGCAGTGGGGGTTGTTTGGGCTTCGTGTTATGTTCTGATTCTGTCAATAAGCCTGAGCCTTAGACAGATAAGCAAGGAGGGATGGAGACCTTAAAGTGATGTGAATGTACAACACCAAAAAAAAAAAAAAAAAAATCACTCTGTTCAACTCCTCCGTGAAGTTCTCTGTGCTTGAGCCACGCTTCCCCCTGCTGCCACTGTTGCTGCATCTCTTCTGATTTTTTTTTCATAATTGTCCCTGTTATGAGTCTTTGTTCAGAAAGGTGGAAAACATGGAGGGCTCTAATGATGCATTATCACAGGTCAGAGAATGAACCACATAAATCTCCCTCCTCACAATACCTCTAAAAGGACAGCAGCATTCCTCGCAGATGCAGCTTTTCCCCAGCTAGCGATGGCTCAACAAGGCAAGGTACTTGTGGGCTTTTGCCAGGATAATCACCTTTCCTCTCGCTGCTCCTTGGGCAACTCCGACCTTGTCTGTTTTTTTCAGTCTGCCGTGTTTTCTGTAATGAAGACTAAAATTCAGTTGTACATTTGGGACTAATAGCTTTTAAACCAAAATTCTTTCTCAGCTGCAATTACAGTCGGGTTGTCATAAACATGCAAGCAGCACAGTACAGAGAGGAGAGATGCCCTCACTGTAAAAGCCATTTTGAAAGCAAAACTTCAGGCTAATTTAAAGGTGTTATTATTGCTATAGTTGGAGACTGATGGAGCTGTCTTAGAAGCACGTGTCAGTTCTGCAGCTGGTTTAGTTTGAAACAACAGAAAAGAAATCCGGATTGTAGAGAAGAGGCACAATAAGGCTATGTATAAAATATCAGTAATCAGTAGCAATTGTGTTATTGTCGTGACAGTATGATGGCAGTTCAGTGAGGCAATAAAGAATTTTTCTTAATACTAATGGAAGCAAAGACTTTCAGAGAAATAATAAGCTTTACTCTATTGTACAAAAAATACTGAGAATGGAATGGAATGGAATGGAATGGAATGGAATGGAATGGAATGGAATGGAATGGAATGGAATGGAATGGAATGGAATGGAATGGAATAGAATAGAATAGAATAGAATAGAATAGAATAGAATAGAATAGAATAGAATAGAATAGAATAGAATATGCACAAAGAAGTATTTACTTTGTCGATCAAAGATCATTCTACAGGTTCTCTGCTGTTGTAAATGGAAAAGCAACATCACTGAAGTTGCTGCATGACTTTCTAACAGAGTCTAACTGCTTAACTAGAAAAAGACAAATAAATAGCAGCCCAAAGCCGGAGGAAATGTTAAACTGGCAGGCAAAAATTGCTCTACATTTGTTGTTTTGTGAGAACTTTGCAGGTGTAAATTCAACCACAAGACACAAAACCATAGTAGAAACAGGTGTTATTAATTCTGCAGTTCCCAGAACTACTTTCCAGAATGAAATCCCATCTGTTTTACACAATGCTCATGTATTAATTCCTTTCTTCTTTAAGCCATTCTTCTTTGTGCTTCCTGAAGAACACAGTTTTGCAGCTATTAATGTAAGCAGGATCTTTTCTTCTATTTCTAAGACTAAAGTCTACACATATTTATTTTCTAGACATTCTCAGAACAGTGTATTTATCATCATGATGTCTTTATGATTGTTGAGAAATCATTTTTGATCAAGTTGTATTTTTACTTATGATTTTTAAACAAATTCACTAACTCACGCAACCATTCATGACTATGTTCTTCAATCTACTTATTTTACATTCTCTTTCATGAACATTCAGATCTTGTGATCAAAGGCTCTTAATTGGTCCCTTGTTAAAAGAAAGCTCTTTGGGTGTTGGGCTTCAACTTCCTTTGCAACACATTCATAAGATTGTCTTCCTTTTAGTCATACAGTATTAAAAATGCTATTGCGTTTAGTTAGTTCCAAAGCAGAACTTAAAGCTCTTTTTCAGGATCATGTTCTTTTTTAAACACTGTCAGTGGGAGTGAAGTTGCTCTGTAGACCCTAACATATTGATCATAGTGGTTTTTTCATAAACAGCTACAGGATATTTAGTGCTTATATTGAATTTGCATTGCATAATGCACATCTCTCCCTGCAGATTAGCAGGCTTTGTTAAGCAGTAGTTCATGACAGCTGTATCTAACTTCGTAGGAACACAGCAAGGGGTCAGCTGAGAGAAGGAGCATTTGCACAATGACTTTTAAGCATGTACAGTTCAATGTAGTCAATCATCAGCAAAGGTTGGTGACTCTGAAAACAGATACAAAATGGGCACCAGGAATTTTGCTGCCATCAGCAAAGATGGTACCACATCTGACTCCATAGAATCATAGAATCACTTGAGTTGGAAGGGATGCTTAAGGGTCACCTACTCCAATTCCCCTGCAATTAACAGGGACATCTACAGTAGATCAGGTTGCTCAGAGGCCCGTCCAGCCTGACCTTGAAGGTCTTCAAGGATGAGGCATCCACCACTTCTCTGATAGCAAACTTCTTCCTTATATTCAGTCTGAATTTCCTCTCTTTTAGTTTGAAACCTTTTTCCTTTGTCCTATCAATAGACAAGTAGGACTTCTGCTGAGGAATGTCCAGGGATAGACAATGGTATTTATCTGCTGGGAACTTGGAAGCAGAAGCAAATTACAGAACAGGTTTAGAGAAAGCACGAGAAAATTATTCTCTGTATGCTCAACTGTATTACCTGCTGCTTCCAGAGCATTTTGGTTAATATTTCTCTTAATGAAGACCTACAAGAATTTCAGGGGAAAAAAAAAAGGAATATCCAGGATGTGACAAATGAAGCAAAACTCAAAAAAAAAAATTCCCAATCATAAACAAGTTACCAGGAAAAAAATAAGAGAACAAATTTTCCTTCATTTCTGATAACCCTGTAAAACTGCTGTTACAGAAGTGGCATCTAGCTCCCCTATCTAAGAGTGAATATACAATATATGAAATCCATCTAATTCAAGTTCATAGAGCCTCTCACCTGTTAAAGGACTTCTGCAAAATTCAGACTTGAATACAAAAGCCTGTATTTCCAGGCAAAAAAAAAAAAAAAAAAAAGAGTCAACAAAGGTTTAGAAAGTTGTTATCCTGCCATTCCTACAAATTAATGTCATCAAAATCATTTGCCCTTTTACCATCCTTCCTTTTACATTCATTTGCTTACATGTCTGTTATTTTTGCCAACTCTGCTAAATTGCTGAGGCATATATAAGAGTGGGATAGAGTGGTAATATGCTGTAATTAAAAGGTAAGAATTTGGAAACAGCCTTCCCTTCTTGCTTGTTAGCAAGCATGAGATACATTGTCATTGTTGGATAAATAAAGAAATAATGCCATAAGCACATATAGTATCTTCAAACAGGAAAGTGTCATCCTTAATATGCAGCAAAAAGCATTCAGTACAGTTCAAGGTGCAAAAGTGCCTCTTTGATTCACAGTACTTATCTCCACAAAATATATCTATATCTCTGTCATGTTTGTGCCACATAAATGGAGCCACTTTAGTGCGCAGCTATCAAATATAAGTTTAACTTGAAAAGCACTGCTTCACTTGTATTCATGCTATATATTAGATGAAGTCCTGAAAGAGAATAGTTCAGTTTTCATACAAGCAGATGTGATGAATGAAGAGCAGAATCAGCTGAGTCAGTAATCAATGGTTGACTACAAAATACAGATGTCTGGGAATCCAATAAATCGATTTATTTTCAGGAATCACATCTCATGTTGAATGTAGTGTTTATCAGCATAAATCTTCAATACTGGCTGCCAAAGATGGGGTACCAGTGGGGCTGTAAGTTATTTATTTGTGTGAACTCCCTGACTGATGTATTTCATATGAATTTCTATTCTCAAAGCACTAGCTGCATGTAAAAAATGTTTCTCTATGATTAAGAGAATTATTGATGTTTTCATTGTTAGACAGTAACGTCTTCACAAGCAGTAGCAGATTCAATAGCTTCAAGTTTTAGATAATTAGACTTTGTGGCAGCATTTTGGATTCAAGTCACATAATGAGATTCCAGGCAAATCACAAAACTTGCAGAGTGGAGAAGCTGGAGATTCAGATAGCATTAATACTACTTTTGCATTCACAGTTCTGCTTATGGCCAAAGCCTTGGCTCTTTCTGGTATGAAATCCATGCTGAGGTATTGAGTCCACAACTGGGAAACATCCTTACAGAGAAACACTCACCTCTGACCTGCTCATTTTGCCATCCTCTACTACCCCGGCCTCGTCCCCTCCACAAAACTGGAAAGTGTGGAAGGGATATCCTTGGGGTTACACATATTAACCATATTCCAGACAAAAGGCTTCTACATTTCACTCTTACGAAGACAATAAAGCAAAAGTAAAAACTCCTTTAAAAAATAATAATAATTCTACCTCCTTTCATATCCTAAACACCTACCTGGCTTATTTTCCTAGAAAATTTCTGAATTACCTCTGAATTATTTTTGCTCCCTTTCATACAAACCAGGATTAGTCCTGCATAAGAATTTTTATCAAATATTTTGCAATAGACCTACATTACTGAAGGAGATCTGCTGTTGGCTTTAAGGGATATTTGTTTGGGTGGCTGTTGTTTCTTTTATTTGAGATAAACTGGAGAGAAAGTGGGAAGTTTTTTTACTGAAAAAAATACACTGAAGCATGAGGTCTGACTGACCTAATAAAATATAAATATCCACAGATATTTTAAAACAACATCAATCATACATTCCTCCTTTTTAACAAGATGCTGAGGGTGTATAGATAGTACACCTCTGACTTACATATTTTGGCTTTCCAAGGGTTAATTATTTTAGCTTGGTAGTCTAATTCTGAATCTCAACCCTAGGTTTAAACCCTGGAGTGTGGATCTGAGAAATTGCCTTCTGCTAATCCAACTCCCCAGAGGCATTTTAGGTGATTACAGTCATTCTTGCTGTAATTTATATAATTATAGAAAATCTGATTTTTCTTGGCTGTCTTTTTTTTTCCCATTTGTCTCTTGTTGCCTGGCCTGAAATAGAAGGTAGAGATTTCATTTACGCTGCTAGATATGTAACTGTATATATTTTCCCCAAGCTGTTGTATTGATTACGGGACGTTGTGGTGATGATTTACCAAGTGACATGTTTAGAAAAACAGATCTGTGCTGAACTACCCATGCAGGCATATGTGAAAGTCAAGATAAGGGAAAGGAACAGCATTACATGCATCATAACCCCTGTAGAAGTGTGGAATATTACGGTGGTATGGAGGCTACAGTCAGTGTATGCATTGCAATAAACAGTTCTGTGAACAGGAAAGGAACTTGTGGATGGCTTAACAGAGGATAAACAGTGCAGTGAGCAATGCTTTTCCACTCTAGGGGAAACAAGCATTGTGGAGAGATGCTGTACTTTGTAATGAAACATCGGAAAAATTTAGAAAGAGTACAAGTTTTGGGGATTTTACTTATCCCACTGAATTACCTTCTATCCTCAGATCATCACCATTTCATAAGCTCTTCATAGCTTATGAAGCTTCATAGGTCATTTCCGTGAACCTGAGCAGAGAGAAAAGCTTCCTTAGATGAGAAGCAAGATGAGTTAAATGTTTACAGTTCAAGTAATTCCTTGTCATTCTCCTGGAGTGTTTATTGGAGACAGGGTTCTGGAGGCATTAACAAGCATTAATAGCCCTGATCCACCTCACCTGGGGCTTCTACCCTACATGCTGCCCATAGGCTTGGGAGCCTCATTTTAGCTCAGGCTTGAGGGGTCTTGTCTATTGGTCACTGGGTTGTCTCTAACATGGTTACCTTCACCAGACCTGATGCTAACCCATCTTCTGAGCTTAACACTGGGCCTCCTCGTCTCTATCGACTTGTCTGATGGTTCAGATTCTGCTTGCTATCAACGTCCCTGTCCTGCATATTTGAATAGGGGTTCAGTGGAATGCTCTGGCCAGCAATGCCCTTTCCCTGCCAGCTGTGTTATTGTGCTTCGTCAAGTTTAGCACCCAGAAAGCACTAGCCTTAGCGCCTGTGTATGGGCCACTAGCAGAGGACAGAAGTCCAACACTTGGGCCTTCCCTGCCTCTAGAGTTACAGGTGTGGCTGTATGGAAGGGATGGGCAATGCAGCACAGGGGAGCAGGAGAGCATTTCATTCACAGTGAAAGACCTGGGTCTTAGATACCTTTGAACTTTCCCTGTTGTTATAAACACTTTTTTTGGTCTGCATCCATAAGAACCTTCTTTGCATGGCCTAAGCTGCCATGAGTTGTGTAACATCTCCACACAGGCTTCCATCCTCATTTCAGACCAGCTCTCTTTCCTAAAGCAGTGGATGGAAGTGATGTGTTGGGATTTCTAGGAGGTACAAAATTCCACACACGAGCTATGCCAAGCTTTTAAGAGGTATAAAAATAGCAAACAAACAAAAAAGCTGAGATCTACAGTAAACACATTGTAATATGTTTTAAGATGTTGGAAGAGGAAGCAAAGCATCTCATTACAAATTGAAGACTTTATTCTAGCAGTCTTTATCAATTGTGATGCAGAAGGATGTAGTAGATTCTCAGAACTGAAACAATGTTACTCTGTTCCCCTTGTGTACCATAGCTCACCTGGATTGGAGAAGATGCTAGTTCACATTTCTGGTCACCTCGGAAGAGCTCTGAAATGGAAATATTCTGAGGATGCTTAATCTCCTGTTGAAATCTGTCCACTTCTTGTCAAACACTCAAATGCTCCATCAACTCTGACATTCAACTCTGATTGCTTCATTGTGAGGCTGACTAAGCTGAAGGCTCAAACTTGCAGAATCAGGTCAGAGAAGAAGACAACCTTTCTATTGCGGCATGGTAATGCCAGACCTCATACCATTTTGAAGATCCACATTGCCAATCTTGGCTGAACTGTTCCCACTGTACATACCCACTGTATGGTCTGGATTTTGTGCTTTCTGACTTCCATCTGTTCCAGTCAAGGAAAGACAGACTGCATGGGCAATGTTTTCCCAGATAAGATGCCATCATAGCAGTTGTGAAACGGTGGGTCATCTCCACTGATGTAGATTTTTATGAGCATGGCATTCAGGCTCTTGTTCATTGCTGGTGAAAATGCATAGCTAATGGTGGTGAGTGTATTGGAAAATAGTGTTTTGGTGCTGAGATTTTGTTCTATCAAATAGTTTTATGGTGTTCTTTGTATCTTTTGTAGTTTCCATGCACATAAATAGGGGGAGGGGTTCTTTTGGAGTAACCTACTTATATTATGCTGTTCTGCTCCGAGAGCAGAGTCAGGACTTTAGTCTCCAGCTCTGTGAACACAGAAACTAAGGAGAGAAAAGAAGGATAAGGGAAGGAAAATGCTAGTTCACACTGCAATTTCTTTTGCTTTCTACCCAAGTAGGACCTATCCCATATCCTGCTGAAGAAAGGAGAGAACGTTTCTGGTAGCAGCTAGATCATATCCGCAGAACTGAGGACTTGGCATAATTGAGAATTTTGCCCTGGAAAGGGTCTCATGGATGTAATTCTCCCCAGCACTGAGTTTCACCCACCACAACAGACTTTTGTTAGCTTAGTAAGTAAATGAGTTGTGTAATGTTTTAGTTACTTAAAAGAATCAGACTTCAACAACAACAAAAAAACTAGTAGTAGCAGTTCTTGCTTTAATATTTGACTTCATGGTGATTGATTCACAGTGTTTTTGTATTTATCAGTAATTAATTAATATCACGGTGCACAAAGTAACTAACATAGCTTTAAGCCACAAGATTCCTCTGGGTTTCCCTTCACTCTGTCATTCCAACAAAGAGCAGGTGAATGAGACATTTAATACATTTTTGCATGAGGAAATATTATTCTTTAGCAATTTCCTTGTACCAAAGAGCAGACAATACACAATGTTTGGAATGATATTTATTTGTAGCGGTTCACCACTTCTTCATTTACATAAATTCCTATTATTTATATTTCTTGCCTTCTCCAGTCTCTCCCTCCCCTACAGCTTTGTTTTTATTACAAGTGTTTATATCTGTTGTTAGTGGTAAAATACGATCAGCCAGATATTTAGTTGTTGTCAACTAGTTGTGGCCCTATAAGCTCTGCTTGTCCCATCAAAAAATAAGCAGTGTGACTGAAAAACAGAAGAAAAGTAATCACTGTTAAATCATCAAGTGGGTTACTGCTTTTCTCACTCATTCCTCCCCATCTCACGCCCCACATACTAAAAAAAAATCAAGACAAGCAAGGTTTTCAAATCATATACTCCTTCAGCAATAATAATCTGGTTGATGCTTAAAGCCTTTCACCAACCTTAATCCCCTAAATCCCTTGCATGCCATAGCAAATTGAAATTCAGTTGGGGCTGTCCAGCCTTGTAAAGACAAACCATCCTTCATCAAAGAGGTGTCTGTATTGATAAATTGCTCCCTTCGTACGCATGACACTATACCTAAAAGTGATTTGTGTACATTAGGACAGCAGAAAAAGATGAAACGAAAAACCCTTAAGAGTAAACTAAGATGAAGAATAAAAAAGATTAGTTGGAGCAGTCAAGTAGCTTTTTAGAGAATTGAATTTAGGGAAGAATCTTTCACTGCAGTCTCTGTAAGACACAAGTCCTGCATATAGGCACACCAGATATCACTTACGTGGATGTAAAAGCCACTGTGGAATTGCTCAGATGTGCCTGCAAAGCTATTGTGGGGATGGGGTTCATGAGGGCAAAATACCGAGCAAATGGAATGAATTCTTCTGTTGTCTGATTGAAAGCAAACGTATTACAACATTAACAAGTATTTTGATTCCTGCTGTTCTGGTGCAGCTGGGATGAAATCCTAAGATGTTGTTGTGGTTCATCCAATGTGCAAGCTCATTTTTCTCCCAGGGAACCACAACTGCTGCTGCTGCTTCTGTCTTCCAATTTGAACTTGCCTGTCCTGAGCAGCCATTCTTCATTGCTCTTTGTAGTGCTCCTAATGAAACATGCTTTGAGAAAGGTTTGTTATTGTCACAGGTTTTCACAGCAACTGCTGCTGAAGGTATACAATGCTGTGCTGTTTCTGGTAGTCTTCCTGTATTTTTGTGTTTAAGAAGTCTGAAGAAACAAAAGCTAAGGAAAGTGAATATATAATAACATGGAGGATTAGTAGAGATTGGACAGTACCATGGAAGAGAAATATCAATAGCATTAAGGAGTAAGTTCTGTAAAGCATTTGAGAATATCTGATTAAAAGTATGCAAATGACAAAACTATTTGCTGAATCACAGCTTAAAGCTCAAAATTTCATTGCACACCTCTGCTGTTCCAGTGAGCACTGCTAAATCCAAGAGTCATAAAGCAAATTTTCTGATTAAGAAATTGTGTGTGTCTTGAATAACTGTTTTTCTTTTCACCCGGGTTATTTAGAACCCAAATACTGACTGACCCGTCAGTATTCCTAAAAATTTAGGAAATGAAGTTTCCCAAATGTACAAATTTAGTTTGTACTTTGGTTTAATTTTAAATAATCTCCTTTTATAACTTGATAAAAAAGAAATAATTCTGTTGCTGTGTAAAATTGCCTGCAGCATATTCTGTCCTCTTTAAATTACAATAGTAAAGGAGATTTGAAGCACATCTTTATCCAAACAGAATTCAATGGAATTGAAAGGTGACGGTTTGATAGCATCTGTTTTAGTAGAATCATCTTGTATTGCAGTGATCTGTAGGTAAATACATATTTTGCAGCAAATAGGACAAAAAATCTTGTTGAAGAATCTACTCTATAAGTTCCCAGCCCCAAAGCATAAGGCTCAAAAGAGCATTAACAGCTTTCCTGTGTAGAAAGCCCTCCTGTCTCCTGCCAAAACAACCTCTCAGATCACAGGCTCTGTAAAGAGAGCAGCAACAGGTAATGGTGGCAAGTTATGGCACACCAAATTTTGCAGCTGCGTTTTGAACTACTTTCCAGCCTTTAGTTTTCTTCAGCCTTCACAGCTGAGCCCACTGTTGTGGATACTTTGCAAGATTGACTACTGAGGATGGCATTTACCTGCTTAAACTGGTTCCCTGACGAGCTAGAAGTGTAAAAAAGAAAAAAAAAAAAAGCAACACCAAAAAGAAACACAAATGATAAAATAGAGATGATTTCACAAACAAGAGTGTTTTCAGAAATATGTGGCAAGTCTCTATGTATGTCTCTGAAGGTTATCAGAGCAGACATGAGAATTATACTGATCCCTCCACAGACCCTTTGTCTCTCCTTAAGGTTGGTGACTCAGATCATAAAGGACCTTGACAAACAGAGGTGATTGGCATTCTCCTCATTCCAACCTGATGTGCCTCAACCATATTTCCATGATTCAATTTCGTATGCATGATCTGAGTTCTTCTACGATGCAGTGTTCAGAGAATTCAGATGGCTTTGTACACCTGATTAATTGCTTAACTAAACCAGCAGTCTTTCCCTTTTCACTTGTGAATAGGAATCTCAAATAAATTCCTCTTTGCATTCAGATGTTTCTTTTAAATGTAATATGGGTGCAGATATATAAGCTAAAATAACTTATGCAGTTTGCTTTGTTAATTTGCTATTGCTATAAAAACAAGCAAAGAAAAACAAAAGGAGAATGAGATACAAAATGTAATCTCTCTTCCATAAGCACATTGTGGTTGCAAGTGCCCTAGACAAAACAGAATTTAGGAAGGAAGAAATGGCAGCTGTAGGTATAACATGATGTAACTAGGAATTCTTCACAGCCTCATCACTGCTGCATTGTCTGTTATATGTACCTTTATGTGCATATTTGTACATAATTACTCTGTAATTAATCAAATACTGGAGTTTGGGTATTTCATTTGTTTCACATCGCTGCAAATTATCAACTGCTGATAATGTCTTTAAAAGAGAACAAATGTACTTTCATGTGACATGAAGCTTAGCACTCCTGCATTTCCTCTAGCCCATTTTTCTTGTGATGTGGAACTTTTTGCCAAGGAAGAGTTTTCATACTGACATCTCCTTCGATTTTTACTGCCTGAAAATCAGAACATACACATTCTCTGTCATTTCTACATCTCTCATTATATTTTTATCATTAGTTTGAAATTTTACTCAGTGCTGCCAGAGGATTTCTTACAGAACTGGAGATAATAACTAGTTACAATGTTGATTGTATTGATAGACATTGATTTATTTTGTTTCATGCAGTAGCAGTCATACTACACAAGCACAGAGCCATTGGTTGGGCCAAATCCGCTACACAGACCTGACCTCTCCTGTAGTGGCCTGTGGCCTTAAGATTTTGTAATTTAAAGAAGCATAAGAGATGCAGTGTGGGAGGGAAGCACTGAAAGTGTTCCCATCTCACACACACACACACAGAGACAGAGGGCTGGTTTCGCATCATAACCACCCGAAGCATGGCTCAGATGGGTGCCTCTCTGCCCTCTGCTCCCTGCACAGTAGAAACCAAAGCCAGCAGAGGCAGAGCTAGCATGTCTGGGATATAGGTCTTTTCTGTAAGTGCCTATCTCTCCTCATCAATTCAGTGGGAACCAAGGGAAACCATGCTCCCAACCAGACCAGTCTCCCTCAGACTCTAGAGGCCATATTTTTAACGACACATGATTGGGGATAGGTGTTGAAAGCTCCCCAGGTAGCTTTTCGATAGAGTCCTAATTCTCATGGAAATAAAATATCTGGATGGCTTTAACAACCTGATCTGCACTTCACCTTACAACTGTTTCTCATTACCATAAGGGAAACACTTTGTCTACTCTTCTTTTGCCCCTGAGCATCACCCTTGGCTCTCTGTCCTTCTGTCAGAGCCCTTGAGCTCCATCTCTCTCCCGTACACGCTGGCCAACAGCCAGCAGTGCCAAACTCAATGATCCTTGTGGGTCCCTCGGGCTGTTTCAGGAGCCCCTTCTTGCCTTCAGCCCATTCTGCCAGCCGAGGCCTAGGTGTCAATCAGCTTCATGCAGAGCCAGCCCTCCCGGCTCCCAGGTAGAAGTCCCCACTGAGGTCTGCTACTGCCACCCACCCACACCTCCCCAGATGTCTCGGAGGAGTAAACTGTTTGTTTAATCACTTTGCCTTACCCTGACTGCCTGTAATGAAATGCTGCTCTTTCTGGGATAATTTCCTGACTATTTGCTAAGATTCATCTCCGACATTTCATTAAATATGATCATTTAACTGTACAAGTACAAATGTATTTTTAATTTAGCTTACTGCAGATATTATAGATGTGGGGAAATGAATTCGCATTGCTCTAGGACAAATATATCATTCACATATGAATGCCACAAAAGAACAAATTATTAAAAATTACTGAAACTTCCACAAAGATTTATTCTTAACATTTCCATTTTCAATCTCAGTGCCAGGGAAACGTATAGCTTGTCACTATATCATACATGGTATTATGAAGAATGTTTGGAAGATTTCTTTGGGAATCCTTGTCAGCATTTCAGTCTTAAATTTCATGCCAAGGAGCAAACTTCAGGAAGAAAAGTGAATTCAGCTGGGGTTTGTTTGGGAAAGCTTAACTCCCCAAGTAGACTTTTATGTAAAGAGTTCCCTTATCACACATAAAAAGATATATTAATTTAATGAATATAAGCCCAGCAGAAGAGATATAAATTAAATATTGATTAATTTATCCAGTGTATCTTCCATCCATTGTGTTTTGTAAACCATATGTCTATCCCAACCTGGTTACAAAGAGAGATGGCTCAGACTCCTGTATATGCCTCAGATATTTTTGAATTTTATAAAAAACTGGAAGTGAACAGTTTTGTGTAGGATTGATAGAGATTTTCTTCTGTTTCAGGACTGAATACTGTTGTTTAGTTGAAACAGAAGGTTACTATCAGTATGTTTTAATACTAAAGATGTACTGTATCAGCAAAACTCCCTAATACCCACTTTGGAAGAGACTGTAGGATGTCTATTTTGTCTTTCTTTAAATAAAGAAGAGAAAAAAGAACCATCTCTGCTCCTGTAGATTACAGTTTACTTTTAGAAGGTAAACAACTTATCAATCTAATAGACAAGTTGATTGGGCTGATAAATATTTGTATCTTGAACCATCATTTTGTTCTACTTTTGTACTGTATAGGGAGTTCTGGATTATTACCCTTATGCTCATATAGAAGAGGAATAGTGACAATAATACAGTAGAAGAGAAATCGTAAGCTGACATTAAAGGAGAAAAAGACTTGTTGCTGACATGGGGAAAATGCATTTTGTTGCATACTGTTTCCTTAAAATGTGATATTTCTTAATTCTATTCCATGGATCACTTATTTCTTGCTGTACACATATTAAAAATTTATTAGTATTTTGAACATTGTTTTCCTACTTTCACAACACAGCTGCTTTAGGTGTTTTTTCTGATCTTGAAGCATAATGTTGAATTGCAGGATGGTGCTCCCCCTGTGACTCAGAGCAACTAGAGATCCCCTTAACAAACTAACTTATTTCTTTCTGCAAAAGACTGATCTGCATGGCTTACAGCTCTGTGTGACAGGCATCTCTGAAGTTCATTTTGAAATACCAGTTTAAGATTTCAATACTAGGTTCTATGACATGCTTATCTTTATGCATTCCAATTACTGTCCTTTCTTTCAATTTTGCTCTGTGCTCAGAACCAAGAGAACACACTTTTCCTTTTTATAGCGTTGCCCATATAAACAGTATGCCAAACTGCTCCATTGTATTGAGGAAAATAAAAAGGAAGAGAGAAACTGAAAAATATCGCCAAAAGATAAAAATGTTCTGCCATCAGTCTCTCAAATTCTTGTACTAAGTAGACTAAACCAAGATGCCTTTTTTCTAGTTAATTATGTAGCCAGCTCTCAATGGAGTGAGTTTAGGTTGTTACATACTTTGCCTGTTTTATTTTGTCACATATGTAAATCTGTGAGGAGACCAAGGTAAAAGCTGATCTAAATTCAACGGCACAGCAGCACAACTTCTGAGTGTTTTCAGTATTTTTTCCTTGCTTTTCCTGGATTATTTTATGCACTGCACACCTGTAGCCCCGCTGAATTCAATTTTGGCATTTCAAACCCATTTGAAAGTCCTGCCTCCAAAGCAAAGCAAAACTCCTGAGTTCACGAAGCAAACTCCTACCGAGTTCAGTCTCAACTTAAATGAGAAAACGCACAGTAGAAACTGAGTAAGCAACTCAGGATACAGCCCAACTTCATTTTAGAGCATTTTTTTCTCTTAGAAACAAACATGCAAACAGTGTTTTGCTGGAGTGCCCTCCCAACCTTCAGCGGGCAACGGAGGATGGATGGTTTATCAGACATAATAAAGAGATGCCAACAGGGATCTATAGTTCAGAATTGGATCTCACTGACTGTACGTGAGTGCGGGTATCAGCTGAAATGAGAAGCCCAGCTGCACAGTTGTTTGTGCTGCTCTTGTCTGTTATGCCAAATATTGACAATAATGACAGAAAATAGAGGGAAGATCTATCAAAAAGGGGATCCTTGTGTTGCAAGTGATGCATCTATTCCAGGAGACACCTGACAGGCTCGCTACTTCTCTGTCTACCTGAGACAATAAAATGTGGCCAAGTAGTAAATGTGTAAAACAACACAAATGCTTGCATTTCACCAGTGGACAATTCTATATGGCCATAAACCCATGTTTCTTAGTTTGTCAAATTAAGTGGATAAGGGGGACACCTGAATAATGATGCTGTGATAAATTAAGTTTGTGATTAGAGAGATGGTAATTTCTAGGTAGAGGGAATAGCAGATGCTTGAGGAAAAGCCAAGTTAAAGGAGCTAAGTATCAAATCTCATTGAATTTCAGCTGCTGTGTTAGTTATCTAATTGTGTTGCAATAAGAAAGCTGCTTTTTAAAGGGCCTACAGCATTATTTTTACCTCAATAACTTTTGACCAAGCTTCCTTAGCCATTTTTTTTCCTTTTTTTTGCCCAACTATGGCCTTTTCTAAAGATAGAGGTGAAGTGCTCATGCCTGAAGTCTATCATGGCCTTGACTTGCCATAGCTATGCTTTGTTTATTTTCTAGTACCAGTTTATTTCCAATATCACCAAGTATTCCACTGTTTTCAAATTTGTTTCAAGATGCAGGGAATAGAAGAAAGCAGAGGCTGATTTTAAAGTTTGTTTTTTTTTTTCTTAGGATGGAGCTAGTGGAAAAATTGTCCTGATATTTGACCAAGCAAATTACGCCAGCTAGTAGGTGCTTTAATTTGTGTGCCTGAGGCTTAAACAATGCCACATCCACTTAGGGACCTGAGCGTTACTGCTCTGCTCCTGTTACAGTTAGTGATATCGAATCATGTTACTGTGGATTTGTGTCTGTAAGTCCTACTGGCTCTGAAGGTGCTTATGTGTATATTTCTAGCATGGGGATAGGGGATGAGAAATAAATCTAATGGTGATGGAGAAGAAGTGAAATTTTTAATTTGAATTAAATGATCCATTGGTAGATGCTTGTGGAGCAAATGAACAGAGGTGTCACAAGTAATCAAAAGTTTAGGGTCTAGAATTCTACTAATCCAAAATGATCTTGAATGCAGTATGTCAAAAGCTTTAGAATTGATAGGAGAACAGTCCTAGATCAGCATGACATGGCAAACAACCAGATGAAGTGCTGAACTAAATAAGCCACCCTAATTTGCAGGAGACCTTATCTATTTATTTTAACATAAATACCTGACTGTAGCTCTTCCCATCAGGATACATGCCCAAAAATGCTGTGGTTTGTTTTATGGAAGTTCATCATGCAAGCATATATTAATGGCATAGAGGTCACCTGATTACATGTTTTTTTTCAAGCATGTTGTGTGTTCTCAATATCTTGATCACAAACTGCAGTATCAAACCAATGCACAAGTTACTTGCGCATCTTCTAACTGAAGTTATCACCACATACTAACTTACTAGCTGTACATCATCTACAGTTAATGCCCCCATGCTGCTGCTGTTCTTCCTGAGTGACTGCATATTTGCAATGGATTAGCAATGAGTTCAGCTACGAACAGGACAGAGGAATGAGCAGCAAGCACCAAATTCTTCAAGGCCAAGGGTTTGCATACTCCTTGCACTTATCTCCTCTAGGATGTCTGTTCTCCTTTATTGATAGAAAATACTAAAAGAAACCTTTTATGTGGCTATTCCCAACAATTGTCATGGTATTTTACATGATCAAAGGAGGACAATAGCAATTACAGGAATTTCAGAAATGTTTGCTATGAAGAACTGTGGCTATCATAGAATAATAGAATCATGGAATGGCTTAGAATGGCTTGGGTTGCAAAGGACGTTAAAGACCATCCAGTTCCTGCCATGAGCAGGGTTACCATCCACTAGATCAGGCTGCCCAGGGCCCCATCCAATCCAGTCTTGAAATCCAATAGCTAAAAGACAGGACTGAAAACTGGAGATCTGAGTTCTGTTGGTACCTCTGCTGAAGATCTCCTGTATCATCATGTTTGACTCAGTCAGTTCTGCGAAGGCAGATTTGTCCCCCTGTGAAACAGGAGTATTGCCATTTGGAGATGTAGGTATTTTCTGCCACACGTCTTGGAGAGCATACCAGATTTGGATGCTGTGAGGCTCCATTCACTGAAGTTCTTAAGTCTCTTGAGCATTTAAAAATGGGTAGGTGAATATATGCCTATATCTGATTTAAATTATCCCAGGCAAATCTTTTTTACACACAGTGATTACACACTGTACTGGACATTAATAACAGCAATGTTAATAACTAATTAATAACATTAATAATGTTAATTAATAACCAATGATAACAGCATGGCAACGATAATGAGCATAGCTGAGCGTACTCTGCACTGACATGTAAAATATTGTCAGCCTCAGAGAACTGGACTCCATTGCCTACTTCAGTTACAGAATGTACTGTCACACAGACATGGCTTACATAATTTAGTTATAAATGATCTGTTAATCTGCACGGTATCAAAAGCAGAAGCCTAATGATGGTGTAAATAACAGCAACAACTTGGTCAAGAGTGGAAGGACTTGCCAGTGAAAAATCTATGTGCAGTGTTTAAGCTCAATAATATTAAGTAAAAACCTACCAGCATTCTGATTAGTCATGCTTTAAGTGGAACTGGAGAATTCTGTCCCCAGCCATACAGGATGTCATGCAGTTAAAGCCAAAATATCTGTAGAGACACTGTAGTGTCAACTTATGGAGTTTCCCACCAGGGTTGTTGTGCCCTGACTGCCAGGACAGCATACAGGATAGTTCACACCACAGCTCTGGGGAAGCCAGGCACGGAGGGAAGGACAGATTCTACCAGAACTTGAACATACTGCCTGGCCACAATTCATCTTCCTATGGGGATGATACAGATGCCACAGATGTGACTTTTAAAATGATAAAAGGGAATTTCAATTCTGGTGAAAACTATATCAATAATTTCATTAAGAACTTGATGACAAGAAGTACTTCACATGAAGCTGAACTGTAGGTTTTGCATTAGCAGGGAGTGATGGTGACCTCAAATTTAAATATATTAGAAAGCAATCAATTTTGCCTAGAAAAATGACTGTTACAGTTTGCAGCAGAACCAACTGGGATGAAAAGCAAGTAACCACCAGGAAAAGTGAAAGTCTGACACCATCATCAAAGGCTTAAACATTTTGTGTTCTTGTGATCCCCTCCTTTACTTCAGAGGGATCTGAAATAAAATTCTAAACTGCCATGCCATTGTGAACAACCCCTGGTAAAGGAACACAAAAGATACTTTAAAGCTTATCTAACTTCCTATACCAAGTGCCCTTCAGGTCCCACATATGAAGTGAACAGGTAAATCACTATGACAGAGTCATTTTTAAGGGGCACTTTTTGTGTATTTACTTTTGCACAATTTTCTCCTTGTCATTTTATGAAAAGCCCTGTACTCATCATTAGAGAGTTTTTCAGTCTTTTATTTATGCAGTGATAAAAACAAATACTTTTTGCATACATCCTGCTCTTACATAACCTATGCAGTTTTTAATATTCCTTTCTTTAATTAAAAAAGCAGTAAGTGAAGTATTATTAAAATAATCACCCCATCTTATCTGCTGCTGCAGTAGCTTTACCGTGTTCACTCAGATGCATGCTCTTAACAAAAATCTTGTTAAAATGTAAGCTGGAACTATACTTTAATTCCATTAGTCACTCGTTATGTTTTATTGCAAAAGGTCTGAACTAAATTTGCTGAACTACAGAGAAGCAGGTAAGTAAGCCATGATAGCCACAGAAGAATGGGACCTAGAAAACTCTTCTGTCCTGGTATTTCTGCACTCTGCCTCTGTGGCAAACTACATAAGCCTTTATTTTAACCATCTTCAAACCGTTAATTGAAACCGATGTTTAGCTTTATTACTCACATGATGTTAATTATAAGGGCTTCTCCAAAAGTAATACCTTCTGTTTTGTTCTCTTGCCCCATGATGTCAGAGGCAGATGGTGGTGGTATGGCAGTAAAGGTTGAACCTTCCCACCAATGTCCTGTTACAGGTTGCTGTGCAACAGATGGCAGCAGAGGGCAGTCTGACAGAATGGCATCTCACATGGAAGGGCAGATGAAGCAAAGGGGTAGAACTGGATTCCTCCCTGTGGAAAAAAAAGTGGTACCCATTGATATTTGTTGACACTTGCTGAACGTTTCTGGAGACCAAACAGTGGATGTGAGCACAGCGAGGCAGTTGGTGGTGTGTTTCAGCAGTGGCAACAGAGACAGTGGGTCACCTCCACTGGAGCAGGTTTTTATGAGCGTGGCATGCAGGCTCTTACTCCTCACTGGCAAAAATGCAGAGCTAATGGCGGTGACTGCGTTGAAAAGCAGTGTTCTGTAGCTGAGAATTTGCTCTATCAAACAGTGTTATTGTGCTCTATGTATATGTTATAGTTTCCATGAAAATAATTAGAAGGCATTACTTTCGTAATAATGCACATAGAAAACACTACCTCTTAAGTGTTTGCTTGATAAAACAAAATTGTGACAAGTTGGGGAATTAATGAGTTATGAATCTATGTATCTTATGAATTCTAATTTTACTGTGAAATTACAGTATCATTAAATGGATCAGAGTAAGTAGAACCTACAGTGTGGCATTATCTGTGCTGTATCGTATATTGGCCAGCTTGGACAAAATATGACCCTTTAAACATCAGTGCTATCCTGTTAAAATGTTGAAATGCAGACCCTGTGTAACCACCACTGGCTGAAGTCAGGCAAGAAATCCATCCTTTTTTTTTTTTTTCTTTTTTTTTCTTTTTAATGAGAGAAGGAACTATGGAATAAAAAGTCCTTTCTAGGAAATAGAAGTACTGGCTGTGAAAACTTGATGGGCTGTCACAGCAATACTGGAAGTGCAAGACAAGCAAGAGAATGAGAGGAATTTATTCTAATGGTAGGAAAAGAATTTAAATCAGACAGCAACTGGGTGCAGAGCAAATCCATGTCTGAAAGGATAAAGATGGAGGCTCAATGGTCCCAACAGAAAGTTATGACGAAAAAGGAATTAAGAAATGGCCTGAATCAATGGTCTTTTGGAGTGACATAAAATTGAGGCAGGAAATGCATATACACTTTATTGCTGTATCCAGATCTGAATTCTTCATGTTATATAACAACAGGATAATTGGTTTTAAGATCTTACATAAAGTGCATGTGTGCATCATGTCTTTGAAGGGTTAAATTAGAGATGCTGAGTGTCTGCTGTGTATGCATTCCAGGGAAGAATGTAATTAAGATACTGGGGAAGTAACACCCATCCGGAAGAGCCAAAGCAGCCAAAGCCAAGGTCTCAGTTTTTGTGTTAAGCAATAACAGAACTACATGATGGAAATACAATACAAAGGAAAAAGGGAATCTTTACAACATGATAACCCAGTATACACAAAGCTTAAATCCATATTCACATATCCAGCTACTCTATCAGGTTTTACATACATGAGAAAATTATAAATCTTCAATCTAGAAAGTTTAAAGAGGAAAGTTTCAGAAGAACAAGTAAACACTTGCTGTGGAAAACTTGATTTGCATATTACAAGTCACCTTTATTTAGCTCCATGCTGTGTTTGGTTATTCTGATTAGCAATTTCTCTTTTCTTCTAATGGTATTAAAAGATGGTAAATTAGAAAGATCTCTTGCAACAGGTCCCAAATCCTTCCTGTATATATGGCTGTAACTGTAAAAGAATAAACTATCCTTTCTCCAGTGAAAGAATAAACTGTGAAACATGAGAAAGACGGGGTGGGGAAGACTACAGCTAGGCAGAACGTTCCAGTAAAATAATGAATTGTCCAGAAGAATCTGCTGCTCTCAAACAATTCATCTCAGAATGCCTAAAATTGAGTAAAGCAGGATATATCATTTGGGTATTTTCAAACAAGATTTTTCAGATTTTTCTTTCTGAAGCCCTATGTTAAAGTTTGAATGAAA
Source organism: Numida meleagris (assembly GCF_002078875.1). Classification (NCBI taxonomy): domain Eukaryota; kingdom Metazoa; phylum Chordata; class Aves; order Galliformes; family Numididae; genus Numida; species Numida meleagris. Next base: position 62,116,333 of record NC_034410.1, read on the forward strand.
CAGACAAGCAGTATGTAATTTGGCAGAACCCCAGCAGTACCAACTAAACCCATCAAAATACTTTTAGCACATTTGAAACGCTGGAGTGAGTTTATCCTGGCTCAGTGCTTTGCATCCTATTGCCAAAATGTTTTTGATCTGGAATTAAATGTTCTATTGTGAAATTTACTGTGGCCACAAATCTATTCAGATAATATTTTTTCTCCCCTGCATTGCTGTCTCAGTGTAGAACTGGAGGGTGGACACTGCCCCAGCACCTCTGCATGTACAGAAGTGTCTGCTGAAGCTCAAGTGCTGCTGATATTCTAGCTAATGTTTAAAGGAGGGGAGCAGTTTGAAGTGCAACACTGAAATACTACATTTCAGTACAAAATCACTACAAAAGTGATTGTGATACAGTCTGAACTTCCAGATTTTTATCATAAATTGGTAAAGGAGGCTACTTTCATCTTGTGCAACACTAGGTACACTGACAGTGATTAAAATAGCAGGTAATGACAATAATGATGGTACAGCTATGTGGAGACACGTCAGTTCCTACCAGAGAGAAGTCAGTAAAGCAGGAAAAAGAAAGCTGATACTTGAATTTATTAAATCCATTCAGACTTAATAGATGCAAAAAGATGCAGCCTTGTACTGTACTCAGACAGCTACCTACTCAGATGGAGATGGACTGCCACGTGCAATCAGCTGCAAGGGAATCAGACACAACAACCTAACTTTTCTTTTTCTCTGCCTTTTCCTCAGCATTTGCAAAACTTTTCTGAATCACCAAGATCTGCTATTCTCTCCCTAGATCAGAGTTGGCAGAATTTCAGTCAGTCATGGTTTTGCTAACAATTAATTTGAGCATAGCACTGTGTTGTTAGTGCAGTCAAGTAGCAAAGTTATTGCACTAGGACAATTGTTTAATTTAAGAATTATTAAGTTTGTTTTCTTAGAGACTTTTTTAATAAAAACCTATCTTTGATTGAACCTAATTGCCATCACACAATGGGAGAACTGCCAATGTGAGAGGCAAATTAACACTGAATCCCAGCACATTTTAGGAAAATACTAGGACACACTGCAATTACTATTTAGTTACTGTTTCATATGGATAGGTGAATCTCTTGGAGTTTGAGATTTTTAAAAATCTACTGATCTATTGGCTGTGCTCTATATGTACCTAGTACTTCCACGGGCTTCCCCAGTCTCTACTGTTTTCTTGAGTTTCACAAATAGATTCTATAAGCGGGATCTTTTAACAACAACAAAATCATGTCCAATCTGAACGATCTACAAACTTGAAAGCAGTCATGAGAAAGCACATTTGCAATTTTCTTTAGCTCCATTATAGGCTGTGATCCTGCAGTGGATTCACCCATGCGGAGAATCACGAAATTCAGTAGGTTTTCTATGGATATGAACACATGCTCTCAAAACACTCCTTGTAGGGGAAAAATTGAAGCAGGAGTGGCAATGCCACCGTAAGCAACATGTTGGCTGCACAGCAGAAGACAAGTTAATTGCTTAAAACCCACTTTGCAGCCATTTAAAGTCACTCCTTACTTTCAATAATATGTATATGCAAGACTTTGAAGCTTTGAATTTCTTTAGTTATTCTGTATGCCATAATGCCTTCATGACCATCCATTTCCTAGTAATAATTTGTAAGAACAATTTAAAATCATAGAATCATAGAATCACAGAACTATAGAATCACAGAATGATGTGGGTTGGAAGGGACCTCAAAGATCATCAAACCTGCGGTGCGCAGGGTTCCCAACCACTAGATCAGACTCCCCAGGAACCCATCAAGCCTGGCTTTATTACCAGTTTAGTACCAACATTTTATTTTTTCCTGACTCAGACTAAAGAAATGCCACAAGCATTGGTGTGAATGGTCAACATGAGTCTGAGTCAGATTATAGAGTTTTGAAGTGGTTTTGATTGCCCTCAGAATGTCTGGCTTTGCTTTCTAAGTGTGAAAGGACCCTCATGGATGCCCTTAACTAGTAACAGGCAGTGGGATTATACAAAATCAGACTCATCCAAACCAGCATTTTGTCTTTCCTCTTGAATTTGAGCCCATAGGTTGCTGTTAAAAAAAAGGCTGATAATGGTTACATTCAGAAGATGCTTCTGACAATTGCTGTAAGATTTATAAGGCTCTCCTATTGTGTCCTATATTGCAAGAATAGACAGATTAAAGCTGAAGCTAGGAATTTGCCAATTAAAATAAGCAATTGGTAACCTTAAAGAAAAAGAACTGATCCCCCACCTTACCTCCTTATTGTCAATAAGCAAGTAGAGATAATTACTCTTTTCTGAGCTACAGAAGAAAATGATTGTGCAGAGCAGTTGCACTGGATGGCTCTATCAACCATCTTTACTAGTAAGAAGAAAGATAATACCTTTAATATTTTGCCAGGATATGCCAGCCTTGGGGTAAGTTGTAAAGGCTAATCAGCCAGTGTGACAAGCAGTTGAGATGCTAAATCAGCTAAGAAGGTACTTATTATTTTTAAGTATAATCTTAGTAATACATTTTCTTATTTCATCTATTTGTAGATTTGTTCTATTATTACATGTGTATTATTTTCAATCTAACTGTAGGTTTTTACCCTTAAATCTTTTCTAAGGATTTAAGAATCTGACAAACTACAAAGCATCCCAGATTTTTATCCCCAAAGTTAGAGAGCAGAAATACTCTTTGTTGTGCCCGGCATCCCAATACCTTTATCCATGGTATCCAAGGAGTATCAGAGTGCTGAATGCCTGAGCCAAGCCAAGAAATGATAATTCAAGGGGCATGTGAAAGAATCATCTCCAGTGGCATGTGTAAGGTGGATATGTTTCCTGGCTTTAGCAGAATATTTGGGAACCTGTCTAAAGTTTAGGATCTCTAAATGATCACAGAGCATAGCACTAAAAATTGTGTATTATGTAGCTACTTCCTTGAAAAATAACTACAAAGCATTTTGTTCTTAATACTGTATTGCCAGCTGACAGCTTTGAACTTTTTTTAAAAGCAATACTGAAATTACCATCCAAATGTGACAAAGGAACAGGTGGAATTGTTCGTAATCAGGGGGCCCTTTATTCCTTCATTGCTGTAAATCACAATAATTATAATAATGCACATTCAAGATCTCTCCCCCACTGAGATTTGATTTCTTGTTTTTTACACATCCATTCTTGTCATGAGCTTTTTAAATTTCCTCACTAGCAATAGTTGGAAGCAACTGCTTCCACTTCCGTGTCTCTGCTGACACGAGCCATGTGAAATCACATCCTATAGCCACCCTTACACATCTGTGTGCAGGAAATATGTGGCAGTGTGCTGTCGGAGAGTACTAGGCAGTCTCAAGTTTTTTCTTCCATTCATCTGTCTAAGTTACATTCAGCCTCCTGAAACATATGTCTCTACGCCTTTTGGCTCTTTCTTTGATACTACTGATGAAGTATCTTTCTTGTATGTGCATAGGAATAAAGAAGACGAGGAGAGAGAATGGCAGTTCAGAAGTGCAGCACAGCTGCATGCTTGTGTCTTTATAGATAAAACAGAAGACCAGAGAGCAGAGATTTGCTTGTTCTTGCTTTCCTGCAGATTTCAAGCAAAGTTTAAGACGTAATGAAGAGTAAGTGTGAGAACCAGTACCTACGTACAGACACAGGCAACTTGAATCAGGGGGTTCAAGCACAATTCTTCTTAAATAAACTAATTTCATCCATACAAAAAGAAATCAAAAAACATTCTTTACCTGAGCTTCAGTAACACATTTTTATCTGTATGTTTTAATCTTAATAAGCAGAGTTCTTTAAAATATATATACTAGGTTCTACTGTTGCAAAGGAGATGTACAGAGATACAGACTTACTAAGACAGGAGCTTCTCCCATACTTTGTGTTAGCTCCCAGCAAGCAGCCTCCCCTGGTTTCTGCTAAAGCAATAAAAGAGAAGGGGTGATGTTAGTGACTCCCAAGCAAGTGGGTTTTGCTGGTTAACTTGCTGGCTGTAAGTCACAGCATACATCAGCGGGATCACACACAGAAGGACAAAAGGAAAAGAAAGCTCACGCCAGATGATTGGAGGGGTCTATCAAGGAGAGAAACAAAAGAGAAATAATTGCTAGGAAGTTTTCTTAGTGTGTTTCCAACTTAGGCACATGCATAAAGCTACTGAAGAGAAAGATGACAACCAATAATAATGCTTTGCTAGAAAGGCAGGTCTAGGTCAGGGCTGCGTTCATGCTGGTCAGATCTGATTGACTGTGACAAACAGTGCTGAGTAATTGCTCTAATCACTCCGGTAGGCTTTGTACCTTGGCCCAGCAGAAGAATGATGCAATAACTGGCTTCAGAAGCCTGTCGCACCCGCAACCTGACATCTCTGACAGCAGCGCATTTGTTTTAATGGGAGGGTTATTTGGAGTTGCTGCTGTTCAACAGGGGAGAGCCCAATGAGTAGTCCTAAGTTGGCCACAGATAAGGGCCTCATTAAAGTGCTCAGGAGTACTCATTTGCAGGTTGACTTGCTGTGATGATCAGTTGGTGGAAAACTATAACAACGAGAAGCACAAAAACATGTCATAGAGCATCGGATGCAGGTTTGTGCTTCTCTAGAATAGCGAACAATTAGGGTGGTGTGTCATCAAAACTTTCATGTCAACAAAGCAACACATTCGCTTTAAATGAGACAAAGTCAAATCTACTTAAAGGAAACTGAAACTGGAGTATTCCTCCAGAGTGCATGCCAGTTCCGGATGCCAGACTGCTTTAAAAGAGCTTTGGTGAGAGACTCCATGGAGAATCTGCCGTTCTCCCCACTCTTCCCTGCTTTTTGCCCCCTTGGCATTTTTATGCTCTGTTTAGAGCAACAAAGTTACCTGAAATCTGTTCTCTCCCTTCTCCCCTCAAAAGCAGAACAAGCAGATGGAAGTACTTCTACCCTTTCTATCACAGGATGCCTTCAGAATGACGGCGTGCACTTTGCCTTGTTGTAAAGGAAAGTTACGCTTCTGAAGCTCTCCCCACTCTCTTAGCTATTCTCTGCCTCTGGAAGCACAATGTGCTTAGGGCTCTCCACAGCTCAGCAAGGCTGATGTACACATTAGGTGCCCAAGCTGAACTTGAGTGTCTGGTACGCTGACTGCCACAAGACGCATTTGTCTCACAAATAGTAAGCACTCCATGATTCTACTGCCCACTCTCCCGGTATCAAAAGCAAATGCTGCTTGCTGGGATGCACTCCCGTGTATTTCATCTGTAAACACGAAGTGAATTGTCATTGAAATATAGAGCATAGCCTTCTATTACAAGAGCTAAAATGTTTAACACATGGGTGAGTCCCCTCTGGGGGACTAACACTTGGCAGGGCTGGCCTCCCTTAATAATATGATGTTCTCCAATGGAATTACTACAATAGATAATACTAAGTGGATGATAGCAAAAGGCGTTGCTGGCAAACACTTCATTTTCACTTACTTCAGCATGTGTGTCTGTAAGGAGGTCGGGCTACTTGACCTTCAGAAAATAGGTGGAGCTGCAAATTCAGCAGCATTCATTTGTACAAAAAAAACCTCATTTTGTTTTAAACATTCATCTCTCCATAACAGGGGAAACCCAGAGCTGCCCTTTAGGGTGAGTTGATAGCTGCTTTTAAGTCACCTGACTGCTGCCAAGCAGAATGAGCTGGGATTCAACTTTATATTTAAAATGGATTTTGCCATAATTATTTACTTGATTTAGGTTCTCAGCATTTTACATATGTGTATGTGTGCAAGTGCACATGTTAGTGTGTGGATGAGAGAAAAGAGGGAGCCTCAGAGCACGTGAATGACAAGCATCTGTCAGTTAGAGGAATGCTGAGCTTGCCTCATTGGTGACTGGTGCACAGAAAGGTGGGATGTTCTTGGGAAAGCAGCCTGTTTGCCTCCTCTCAGAAGTTTTATCTAGGAAAGGTGAATTTGAACAAATAGGAAGGTTACTTAAGAGGGACTTTTTCAGCAGTGCTGAAAATATCTCTTTGAAGTATGTTCAGTTGGGGCTTTTCCAAAGGAGGAAGATAAAGAAGAAAACTCTTCAAAGGTGCAGAGTACAATGGAAACAGGATATTGTGGAAAAGGAGGATGGGAAGAATCTTGGTAAAATGGAAAGCAATTGAAAATGTATTTAGAAACTTTTTTTTTTCAAAAATGAATTTTGCCTAGTTCACATGCACCATAACCTGTTTAAATAAGTATGGCAGCTTAATCACAAGATCTCAGAAAGAAGACATGAATTTGCTGAGGAGGCAGCACAGGCAGCATTTGAGAGTCACACAAAGGTCTGCAGCATTTGCCCATGATTTGTTCATGGCTTTCCTAAATGTCTTCATTAAGTTGGAGGGCTCTTCACAAAAAATATAGCCTGTTGACCTCATAGTGCACTCGTACCACGGCTTGCTTAGTGCATGAGTTCTCAGGCCACTAAAGCTTCTCCTAAGCTAACTATCACAACATTACTATCTTTGTACCCAACTCCTCTTAATTTTGTTTAGATGAGGGAATATTTGGGATATTGTGAAATTTAAAAGATATATGCAAATTCTTTCATTCACTGATGTGAAAGGGAACTTTTTTTGATTTATTGGACCAGTTCTTTTCCTTTTGTTGTACCAGTATTAATGAGTGACTTCATTTCACTGCAAATAGGGAGTTATATCTGTAACTGGTATCTGTAGATGGGGCTCCACTGACTTTGATGTGTACAAGCTGTGGATTTGGCCTGTGTTCTCAGTGGATCTATTCCAGATATATGAAAAGATTAGAATCCAGCCCAACAGGTATTCAGAAGGGTTCCGGTTTAATTGTAGGAATTACTTGTGTAGAGACATTATACTGAAATTTGATTATGGCTGCTTCGACAAGTGTTACACTCTGTAGGAAAATCAATCCTGTTTCTGTAATGAAGAAAAAGTCATTTTCAAAAGGAAATATGATTATACATTCACAGCTTAGGTTGAAGAAACAGAAGGCAGCTTAATACAGTGCAAGCTCGCACAGAGGGAATATCCACTAGCTGAGGCCAGCATAACAAGATTGGATTCCAGTTTAATGTGGTTGTGACTCAAATCCCTTTGGAGAGTTTGTTTGACAATCTGACAAAGTTATCTCAAGAAAAATAGGCTAAAAAACATAAACTTGACTTCAGTAACTGCATTTCCTCTTCAGCATGTAGAGTATTTTGCCTGGAGGCCCATGCAGCCTGAAGCCCCATAGGTAATACCACTTGTGCCTTTACATAAACCAAAATGTTTTAGCAGGCATTTTGCTCCAAGAAAAGGTTTGCCATGTGATCTCAATACAAGGAAATAAGGGCTGTCTGGTATCTCTATATGAAAAAGAGAATATGACAGACATTAAACATAACTGTCGTTATTACAAGGACAGGACTGCTTCTCCAGTAATTTCTAACTGCTCTTTTGGTTATGTTTCAGAGGGTGCCTAGTTCCCTTATGATGCACTTGAGAAATTCCCACTTAAGGTTGAATCCTTACATTTAGTGTCAAAGCAGAATATACTAAGTGAAAGTGAATGTGCAGTACTGTTCCTCTTTCACAGATGGGAAACGGAGGCACAGAGATATGTGCCATGCTGCCTTTGGGGCTAATTGCTTAGTGACTGGCAGAGTCAAGTCACTCCCACACTGTATCTTCAGGCACAGTTGCAGTTACAATGGCAGTAATTGGAGCCTTCAAGATATTACGACCTCTAACTATTCATTACTGTCCACAGTTGTCATTTGCCATCTTTCAGCTGGTGATTACCAGCCCACAGTTGAGCCACCAGAACAGATTATGTAAATCCTCCTAGATTCAATGCCTAATCATCCAGAGCTTCTCAAATCACCTTCATCTCTGGTTTAGGTTGAGCTGGATGAACTGAAGGCAGATCATGCTTGCAGCTCTGTCATAAAATTGAGAAGTAACTACAAAGAGCTGCTAGAGGTAACTTCTTAAACTTTTCCTGATGCATTTGCAGTCGTAAATCTGACTACACCCTTATTTCCTGACTAACAGTGCCTCCCGGGTGATGGTTAGCTCATACCCTTGCAGACCATGCTTAAAGACTGCAGCACACAAACCTCAGAAAGGCAACCTCAACCAGATGCAAGCAGTGGACTAGGATTCTTGAGAGAAGGAAGTGTGACATGTGATACTTTTGGAAACACCCAATGACACGAGTGGTTGACCACGACAGCTGACTCTCCTGTCTTCAGGTCATCAATCAGGTGGGAGGGTATGAAAAATATAAGCTTAATGAAGACTGTAAAACCAAAGATGACCCCAGCACAGTGTTGCAGTGCTCCAAGATGTTGATAAACACTCAGGAGAAGTCAGAGGGCAGAAAGAGAGGACATAAATTCAGTTAAGCAATGCTTGTTCTGACTTCCTGCATGTCACATCATGAGCCAAGGGGCTTCCAAAGGGCGTGCTGTACTTCAGTACTGTCCTGATGACATTTCTGGAGCAAACAGATTGGGGATCAAATGCTAAGAGCCAAGAGCTATCGCCTCTCTGATAACTAAGGATTCTTTCTCCTCAGTGTTCAGTAAGCATTGCTGGTTGGGTGGGATCCATCCTGAGAAACAGCTGCAAGGAGATCTTTGGAAACATCTCCCCTCTCGAGTTCTCACAATATTACTGATCTGCCTGTACCTGAAGTATAACCTTCTGCTGGTAGTCAGAGCTTTTCTCATAGATCCCATGCTTCATGGAAGGGGAGCCTCGGCAACCAAAAAATGAGTCTGCAAAATTCCGTTCTGTCCCCTGTTCCTCCTTCCTTGCTGATGTAGCCTGGAATGACCATGAAAAATTACTCTTGGTCATCTGCAAATCTCTATAACCAATAGCTAGCAGGAAAGAGTCCCTTTCAGGAGCCTAGCCATCAACTGTTCCATGTTGAATTCCACTGCATTCTGGAAACTGATGCCCAGGCACTTGGTGACATGTAAACAGCTTCTTGTGACACAATGAGTTTCTAGTGTTTTTGGTTTTTTTCCTGCGGTAATAATAGCCTCATAAGTAGGAGCTAACTTTTCTACCACAATGCAACAGGCCATCATCCCAAAATACAGTTATGAGTTGAGAATGAATGACGTGCAGGATTCCTGTAGTCTCGGTTATTTCATGGCACCAGCTGACACAAGCGCTATCCTGTGTGCTGTGAATAATTCAACAAGATGCATGCCTGTATGCACCAGCTTTGTATTGCCAGGTGATCCCGTAGTGCATAAATCCAATCTTAGTGATCATCTGACCACAGCCTAAATGTTTAATGCTTGGCTACATCATTAATCTCACTGTGTGATTTTAGATAAGCCATTTTCCCTTCCCTGAGAATCACTTTTCCACAGTCAGAAAATGGGACATAACAGGTTCTTGTAAACCCAAAGCTCCTGGAGGCTTACTGTTCCACTATGGGATATAAGTAGATTGTGCTAGGAAAAAATGTGTGTTTGCAAACAGAAAGAAATAATAGTAATAATAATAACGAAGTGAGAAATATGAGAGTGGAAAACAACTGGGTTTTAAAGGTTGGCTGGAGACTAACTGTCTCCAAAAATAAGAAGCTTTATTTTTATTCAGAAAACAACTTTAAGAGAAATAAGCTGGTTCTCTGTTCACTCTCTAGGTGCAACTGGTCCAAAGGAGCCCCTTCTGAGAACTGTGCTCTTGGGGACCCAGACCAGTAACAGCATTTGCAGACATTGCTACTGAGAGAATCTTTCTTCTCCTGTAATTAATTAGCTGAAACTGAAATAATATTTGCAGTTTTTTCTGTCTGCTCTATCTTCTGTTTCCTAATGGGTACATTTCTTCTCTGTATTACTGGGGTGAGATACATCTGTGAGCAGGATTAGCTGATTTCACATGATGTCAACCTGTGAAACACCACGTAGTTAAAAAATAGATGGGATTGCATGATGAAATTTTCTGTCAAATTATTTTTAAAATATCTGACAGGTGATGGCATAATTTGGGTCAGAAGTCATTTTGTACCCTACCTAATAGCTGTTCCAAAAATACACCTTCCATCCTTCCAAAAAAACGGTCATGCTAAAGTAGTATGAATAAAGTATTGCATTTACATAGGCAGCTTTTCTTACACTACCAACATCTGTCAGATACTGCCACTGTTATTGCTGCCTTTGCTGATTAATGATTCTGTCCATGTTTTGGAAGAAAAGCAGCTTCAGCTCAAAGAAAAGGTGCAGAAACATAGAATCATGGAATCATAGAATTGCTCAGGTTGGAAAAGACCTTCACGATCATCACGTCCAACTGCAACCTAACCATGCTACTCTAATTCTAACAACCCACCACTAAATCATGTCCCTGAGCACCACATCCAAACAGTTTTTAAA